>NC_056730.1:1124605508-1124885508 GCF_019279795.1 Protopterus annectens | reverse complement strand
GATGGTAGTTGAAATGAGATGAAGAGTATGAAGAGTATGAATGCCTGAGATGCTAAGTTATGTTGAAGTGGATATGGAGACTCCTACATATGCCCCATGAATGTTTTGAGCTTTCAGCAGGCATGCCCTGATCATGGGATGAGAACTAGATGGAAGTACTTGTGAAAAGGGATACAAATTCTGAGAGTGAAGGGCAGTACTAGTGAGATGGGCAGACCCTCATAATGAATGGTTTTAAAAGGGGTTTAAATGACAGGATAGATAGCTCTATCAATCTCTTGGCTGAGCAAGGTATCAGAAATAGAATGGTTTTGTCAGAATGACACTATTTATGTTAAGGGGATTAACTGAGGGTTAGCTAGAGATTGCAGTGATACACCAATATACTACAAGAGCTCCATGAGCCTGAAATTGCCAGCCATAAGTTGCAGTACTTTGAGGAGGAAAACAGTGTCAGTATAAGATCCAGGGTGGACTTCTTCTTCTTTTACTATGCCACCCCTTCAAGAAGCTGCTTGCAGTCTGAAGGCAAAGATGGCAAGATTCTTATCCCTGTTGTCCTTGAGGCATTAAAGTAGGAGAGGAATAGAGAGCAGGAGGGCTCCTCGGAAGCTTAAATAGGAGCTAAATATTTCCAGGACTGGACATTCAACCTGTCAGTGAAAGTTTGAGACAATAAGGAGACCTAAAAGACTCTTGTTAACTAACCCTTGTCCAGACGCCCATCCCTTTCTGGAGCTGCACTGTCAGTTGAAGGTTTTTGCCTAAGTGACCAGAATAGGGATAGCAAGACTCCAAGGCTCTTGTATTTTAGGTTCCTAGGTCTTTACTAGGCTAACAACCACAAAGGCCTCTTTAAGGCTAGCCATGCATCCCAGATCTCTGACAAGTTCTGATACCCTTGATAACTGCAAACAGGGGTTTGGGAGATGAAACATTTACAGGCAGGAGCCTCTGAGATGAACCATTTATAGCCTGCCTGTGCCCATTAGAGGCATTGGTGCCAAAATAGGGATGAATGTCCTGCCCCATCCAATTGTCCAAGTTACACTTAAATTGGGTTAGAGATGAACTCTGCATTACATGGATGGGGAGCCTGTTCCAGAGAAGGGGTAGTCTCTGGGATACATGCCTGTCTTTCCAACAGATCCTGTTTATATCACAGACAAGGTTTAAGTCTTTAGAACAGGTAGTTCTGGTGCTGTTGTTTTGTGGATATGCAGGTGGTCCATCAGGGTGGGATCTGACTATTCCTTGTATGCCAGGCATAGATCTCCCTTCAACAGGATGTAGGAGACAAAATACATGGATAGGGCAGTCTGCACATGGCATTTTACTTATGCCTTGTATTCTTTTAGTGTGGAACCTCTGTGGATGTTCCAATTGTTGGATGTGCTTGGTTAGGTACATACTAATGGGGGCATTGTCTTCAATGACAAGTCTGATAACTGGAATAATGACATTGTCATATCTTTGTTTATAAGTTGCACAAAATAGAATGATTTCCTCACTACTGCAGACATGTGATGGTCAAAGGCTAGATTGCTGTCTATGTGTGCCCCCAAGTTTCTCTCAGTTCCTAGGTGGCTGCTGTCAATGTGATAGTTACCAGAGTTGGATGATTTCCTGAAGGATACTATTATGCATTTCTCGGTATTTAGTTTTAATCCATAGCACTGACACCAGTTATTTGTCTGTGTCAACCCTTCCTGGAGAACATTTGCATTGGTGGGGGATTCTATGACTCCTCCTAATTTGCAATCATCTACAAATTTAGTCAACCAAAGACCATTGACATTGGCCTTGATTTCAGGGTCCCTGAAGTGAGTCCCAGAGGGACTCTGCTTGTGAATGGCCTCTTTGTAGAGGTGGACTCCCTAACTCTAACTTCCTGTCTCCAGTATGTGAGAAAGCTGGCTATCCACTGGGAGACATAAGGGGTTATATCTAACCTTTTGAGTTTGGCAACAATGCCAGTGTGAGGTATTCTGTCAAATGCCTTGGCCAGGTCAATGCAGGCAATATGAACTGTTTTGCACTCATCTATTGCTTTGGTGACCTTCTGAAAAAAGACCACCAAGTTGAGTAGGCATGACCTGCCCTTGACAAAACCAAATTGAGTCAGATGCAGTGTCTGGAGGTTTCCTATGTCATTATTGATCATTTCCGTGATAATTCTTTCCATGGCTTTACATATGAGACTAGTGAGATTTATAGGCCTATAGTTTCCAGAGTCTGTAGATGGCCCTCCATTATACAGAGGGATGACTGTTGCTGTTATCCATTCATTAGGTATGAAGCCTGTTTGGAAGCTATAGTTAAATAGCAATTCCAGAGGGCCTGACAGGTCATGTTTCATGCAAATTTAGAAGGAATCCTGGGGTATTGCCTGGACCCACTCTTGCAGTTTTGTTGGCCTCAGAGAAGGCATTAAGGACCTTTTCCCTTGTGATAGTAGGGGGGGTTATATTTGTCGGTATTTTCTAAGGGAAGCTTGAGGGGGAGAGAGAAGGATAAAGATGGAGCTGAATTTGTCAGTCAATAGGCTTGCTATATATTCTGGCTAAGTATAGGTTAATAATTAACAATGAACTCTGCACAAAATTGTCTGTTGGCTTTGACGTTGTGGACATGGCTAAATAATGTCTTATGGTTGTTCTTAGCCTAGAAGACCAAATTTACCTCCAATTTGGCTTTTGTAGACATTATTTTTCCTATGAGCTGTTTGTTCAGTTTGATGATAGTGCTTTTATTCTGCTGGGTGCTACACCTCCTAATGTTTGCCATGATTTTCTTACTTCTGTTATACAGCCTATTGATGTTGTGATTCCATCAGGGTGGCTTGTTTAATGAGTTAGCTCTGTACACTTCTTCCTGGTGGGTACAGTTGCCTTTATGCAGCTGTTAACATGCTTGTATAGGATTTTTGTGAAGAGTTACACATAGGCAGCAGTGTTCTCAGGGTTTAATGGTTTAATGAGGGCTTGCAATTTTGCCAGGTTGACACAATAGTATGATGTTAACCTTAGAGTAGTTTCTGAATATTCCAGGGTTAGCAGGGGTTCCAGGTTTTATTTTTACTTCAAAGGAGTCTATTTTGTGGTTTTATCCTACCAGAAAAGACATTACACTGGGGTGGGGGGTGGGGGGTACAGCACTTTCCCATATTAGTGAAAAATAGATCCATTATGTTTGTACCCCTGATTGCTGTATTGAAATTCTGGTCCAGGGAGTTTGAGTTTTCAAAATCCAGGAATCTCTGTGCCTGTACGTTTGTTGTCATATATGACTCCCAGTTAATAGTGGAGTAATTAATGTTGCCCATGAATATGGTATTGGGTATGATGGTGACTGCTTCCAATAGGTTTAAATATGTGTTATGGATTCCTCAGTCATAGAGAGGTACTTACAGCTTGCAAGGTAGTGGTAATGGATTTTACTTATGGTGATCTGAATAAGAAGAAGCTCGTGTATTGTCTTGTTTGGCCAGTCTTGAGGTATATTTATTTTTGATGTAAATCAAGACATCCCACCTTTAGTCCCTGTCTGTGTAGTAGCTAGTCTAAATGTGTAGAAGGCATTATAGCCTTGCACTGGTGGTATGCTCTCCATGGCTTTAAACCATTCAGCATTCTCTAGAGTAAGGAGAGTTTGTATGGTGTGGATTTTTTTGTTTATACTCCTAGCATTGACCAGTAACACCTTTACATTTTATTGGTTTTGATTTGCTTTGTTGGAAGTACTTTCAGTTTGGCAAGGCACTATGGGGGAGAAAAATGTTTTAGCTGACATTTAAAGCCTAGAAGGGAAAAGTTCAGACCATCCCTGGTAAAGCAGCATGGTCTGTTGACAAATATTGCACCTCCTTATAATTACACTAGACACTAAGCCAGTTATTAAAGTTAGTCATCTTCTGTTCATACTGTGGCATCATCCTTGGAGAAGCTGAAATCCCATTCAGTGCTAGGCTCATACCAGCCTGGTAGACATATTCTGAGAGTTCTATGATGGCTCTTTTCATATAGGCTAGGGAGGTGCATCTCAAGTCATTTACACACACATTGACTATATAACTGTGTCATATTGGTATTTATGGTCCAATGAGCTAAATATGTGAGTAATATGGTGGATCCTGGCCCCTGATAAGCAACTGACCATAACTTACTCAGCCTGGTGAGAAGGACATCAGTGTGTCTGACAATGGAGTCTCCGATGAACAAAATATTGAATTGTGTGATGGCTTGCCTTACGGGCTTAGAAGTAGAGGCTCCATGGGATGTGGCTGTATGTGTTGATGTGGATGTTTTTTGAAAGAGTGCATTCAGGGCTGCTGAGGGTATTTCTTATTTGTACTTCAGCTAGGAGATTTTTGGACTTAGGAAGGTTACATTTAAGTGCCATGGCATATGTGGGTCTATGTTTCTGCTTTGAACTATGTGTGATGGGTGCAGCATGTGTACTACTGACAAGCTGATTGACATTAGGAGTGCTTTTATGTAAGAGTTTTGTCACCAGTGACATTGTGTAAATACATCTCTCACATACCATATCATTTTGTTTCAGAATTAACTGAGTATCAGTAAACATGAGGCAACTTCTACATTGCTTCTGGATGCCCATATCCACCAGGTAAGAAAGTTCATATACATGTCAACAGGTCCTTTTTTATTGATTAGACAGTCAAAATGAGAATATAAAGTAATATTAGAAGTATCTACTGTGCAACTCTGGGGCAGTACTTGTCACTACAAACTATTTGCCTTGTGTGCAACTGGGTACTGGTGGAATTTCAAGGGTGCTTTTGCAGGAAAAATGTCAGCTCAAGGTCTCTGTGTCTATACAGGATATTGTTGATCACTTGCTGGGAACCTAATAGGTATACCATGATGATTCATGGATAAAGTATTTAGAGAGATATTCTGAAGTCAATTTTGACAGTAGCTAATCAAGCAGTACTTATAGAAAAGAAAGAATTTGATTTGTCAAGAATGATGAAAAGAGGGGATTTGCCTGATTGGGTACTGCCTAGCTACTCCTAGTGATGGTCTTACAATAGCTTTATGATGCTGGAATACAATGCTCCTTTGCTTCTTCTCTCATCGGAAGCAAAACAGTAGCACCAGTCCCAAGATAAGAAGCAGACCACAGGCTCTTTGGTAATCAATGGCCTTGTTCCAGATGATGCAAGGGTCTGCAGGTTTCATGCTGGTAGATGCCTTGAATAGCAACCAAACCAGTCAGGAAGGTCCAACACAGATACTCATGACCCAGTCAGAAACAATTAGGAACCAATGCATCAGACGAAAATATAAGCACAAATTCCAGGCTGGGATCTATGAAGTAATTATTAGGTCTTCTGGTGATCAGCAGTCTGCAGGAAATAATGTCCCTATGCTCCTTCATCACCAGGAGCAAATCAGAAGCACTAATCCCAAGATGACTACTGAGAGATAGAATGTAAGCTCTCCAATAATTGGTTATCTTTGACTGAATGTTACAGATTTTAAAGATAAGATTGAAAAGTGGGTGTGCACTAAACTCTTAGATATGAAAGAGGGGGTAATTTAAGCTTTAGCTATCTATGTGGAGAGGTACTCATTTTAAAAGAGCAAGATAGATTGGAAGGGGGTAGGCACTTTGTATTCTGGCTGTATGGAATGCAGTGCAATGGCCAATAAATTTTAAATGGTTGAAGTGGAGTGATTTTACAAAATTATAATTTTGTGCTTACAATAGCCAATGATAGTGGAGAGGGAAGGAAATATGTGGTGAAATTAACATAAGGGACAGGCAGCTAGAAAGGCAATTGACTTTAAAAACACAACAGCACCAGAGTGGGAAGTTAGGAGAAAATTTAATTTCTGTGTGACTCACAAGAGGCACAGCTGTGGTCTCTTTCCTAGTAAGATATGCAATTAAAAGCAGAATACAAGTAAAGCACAGTGTAAAGAAAATAAACCACAATATACAAAATAGAAGAAGACGATGAAGCAATAGTTTTGACTGTGTTGATATACTTCTGGTATGAGCAGGGAAAACCTGAAAATGTATGCTCTGACTGAGGACACTCATGAACATCAAATAGTAGAATTCAACACTACAGTGAAATGAATGATCATGAGGTCTATGCAGAAGGAGACCAACTTTGACTGCAGCTGGCAAAATACCTGTAGATGGAATAACCATTCACCTGGGAAGTTGATGGCTGAGTGTGTCTGCCTGCTTGTTTATGCAACTAGAGAGATCATTGGGTGTGATGTTGATGGGATACTTCTGACCTTTGCCCAATATACTCTTATGTCCTTCAGAATGGACTAATTGTGGCTACATTTGCAAACATGGGTGGTCTAGGCCCCCCACCCTTTTAGATTTTGTTGAAAGGAGAGCTTTGTACAGTTCTTCATTGTCAGAATAGCTCCTATGGAGCTCGATCTCCTGAGCTGGGAAGTGGTTTAAAATTGACACCCACATCTGAAAAGCCTTACGTCTGTAAAGTGAAATAGAGACTCTAGGGGTCATGTAGAATTTCTCTGGCAATATTTATATGGTTGTTCCATCATCTGAGCTGTTTTGTTGCCTAAGGCAATAAGGGCAGTCATGTCATGGGTATTGTGCGCCTTCAGGATCATCCTTAGTATTTCTGTCTGGATGACCCTTATGTTCCAAAGGATCCAAAGCATGGGCTGTACCCAGTAATCCATCATGGTCAGAATTTTGACCACCCAAAGGAGGTAAGGAGGGAGCTGTGAGACTAGTGGTACCACTGCCTGGAAACTTGGTTGAATCCAGGCAAAAGATGGAAAAGCATTAGTTATGGCTCCCCAGATGTATCTATGCCCTGGTATTGCTAAAGAGAGTTCTTGCTAAACTGATCACCAAACCATGATCCTATAGGACCATTATGGCTTGGGTTGTGTTTTAAAAGTATGACTAAAGAAGTATGGCTGCATTTGCCAGACTTCTAAACAAGGCATCATATAAATACACTGCTGTCTCAAATATTCTGCTACAGGGTTTGCTACTTTGGTGAAGACTTGACAGTTGAAGCCATGTGATACCGATGGGTCTGATATTGAAAGAAACTGCTGGGATGTTTGAATCCCAAGACCTAGAAATGAAACTGGCCTGACTGGAATGCGAAAAGTAGGCTGGGAAGATGCACAACAGAAGAGATATCAGGAACTCCATTTCAAATGGCTGCACCTTATGAATGTGCTGAGATACTAAAGAGTCAGAACTGGGTTAACTCTCTTGAATTTTAGAGGATTATAAGAAATCTTGAGAAATCTGTCCAGTCCTTGCTGATCTGGGGGAAGCAGAACAATCTTATTGTTAAATATTAGAGATACTTATTGTCTCCTTATGTTGTCAAAGAAATGTAATGTAGTGAAATGCAAAGCTACATCTATTGACTTGGTATATGTCTGGATAAAAAAGAGAAGAGGAAGGAGTTACACCAGTGGAAATTATGTTAGTGGTAGTTCCAGTTATAACAATGCATACCCACTTTTCACAACTTTCAGAAACCAAGTGTCTGAATCCATTTTTGTGAAATAATTTCTGAATTCCTAACCCTACATTTTCAAATGGGAAATATGGAAGAGTGATGATCAAAGTCGCATATTACTGCAAAGAAATATGATAATATTTAAATTTAAACTCCTGGAGCCCCAAGGTTGCACATAGGTGTATGGCATCCATGGGAACTGAGGGAAGAGGGTCTGTGAGTGGGATCCTTGGACTGATGAGAAACAGTGGCCTATCTGGATTATGATCTCTAGGATCTGATGCTGATGGAATACCTGAATGAAGACTGAAAAGACCAAGTCTAAAGTAGACCTTTTTCCTTGGACTTTGACTTTGCATCTCAAATTTTTTTTTTTCAATAATCATTTTTTATTATTTTTCACAACCATATTACACATTCACACATTATATACAATATATACAAAATGCTTCCATTGGTTAATTTCACATATATATCAACCTCATGTATTGATCAAAGGTACAGCACTAACAATCAAAAGAAAAATAATAAAAAAAAAAAAATTCAACATTAACAAATTCAAGCCAACAATCTGACTTTTCTGTACATTTTCTATCTAATCTAAGGTTGATTTAGACTATATTCTGGTTCCCTAGCCAACATAAGTAAGGTGTCCATTTCTATTTTTTGCATGCCTGCCTGTTTGAATAATGAAATCCAGAAAGAAAGTGTCAGCACAATTGAATTCCTTCCTGGAAAAAATGTATTCTAGCTACATAAGCATGACTCAGGTGACATAAATGGCAGCTGCATTGGCTCATGCCTCTGTACCACTGCCTTCATAAACCTTTTTAGCTAGGTCTTCAAGTTTCTTATTTATGGGATTCATGTGCCATGCTGCAGACTCAGAATGCAAGCCATTCTTTCAAGCAATGAATCAATGCAATAATCCACTGATGTGGCCAAGGTCCTAGATTTAGGAATGTCCTCTTACAAGGGAAAGTACATATCTAAGATTTTGTGGTCTACAAATCTAATAATGTCATGGAATATCTGTACCCGTTTACTAATTTCAATATAGTCTCACAGATAGAGTGTGCATTATCATGTTTGACCTCAGCTATTATGTTTAGATTGAATCTGGATTCATATATAGGCTGAGAAGGATCAAATTCCAGAGATTCATTAATAGCATTGAGTACATGGTGAACAGAATCTATAGGGTTAAGCCTTTTAAGGAGAGAGATTCTTCATCCTGAGTTTCTTCTTCCAAGTTATCTATAAACATAGCCTCTCTGGGAATGATGTTGAACTGGTGAGTGAACTGGCTGCTCTGCATGCAATGACTGAAAGAAGAAGATGATGTGCCAAGGGTGCCAGGAGTACCCATGCCATCCTCTGAAAACTGCTGGATAGGATGTGTTTCCAATATCCTGTTTGAGATGTCTTGTGGAAAGTGTTAAACTCTGCCCTGATACTGGGCAGACCAAGGCATTCAGAGATGTTCCTTTTACTTTGACGTATGTAACACATAAAACCAGTGATGTTGCTAGTAAAACAACAATGCATGCCCTGCATATATTTCTGTTAATCAATAAGATACATGCAGGGGCATGGACCTGACAGACATCCAGTGCTTCTGGTTCCCATATGAAAAAATGCTCTCAGCAAAATAAATGAAGGAGGTATGAAAGGGACCTATCCAGGTAAGCAATAAAATTGAGCTTGCTTCTTGAAAAAAATATAAAATGTTCATGTCTTCAATCCATTATGTATCGGCATACTTATTTTTACATTAATCACTTCAAAATAACTCCCCAGGGTGGATAGTGAACAATGTTGAAATTCTGTCTACTGGGCACTACAGAGTTAATTCTGGTAGCATTCAGCAGATCAAGAGTGACCTCCATGCTTTTCAGTAGTTCAAATGACTTTCTCTCATTGCTACCCGCGGGAGTCTATGATGTCATCATACTCATGCATGATGTTGCTGCATGCACATCTAGACGTGATGTCATCGTACTTATGCATGATGTTGCTGCATGCACATCTAGATGACCATGAAGGATGGAATATAAATATGGAGTCTGGAAATACATAAAAAATAAAGAAACATTAAAAGTTCTGCTCAAAAAAGGTCCATGGATGTGATTTTTTGAGTGTACAGTGCTCTGGAGGGAAGTGCACAATGCATTAAGCTAAACACAGGAAAGGAAAAGCTATGTGGCCTTGGAAGGCATGGTTCAAAAGAATTGCAAGAACCTTATTTTATATTAATGTTATACTACCATTCATACATATTCTGATTCCATATGCCAAAGTCACCTAATAAGAGTTAGAGTTAGATATCTGCCAGAGTGGGACCAATTTGAATGCCCCTGCCTTCAGTTTAGTCAAAGATTTTCGTGGCATGGTAGGACAGCTTAATAAACTTCTCATTATAACGCTTGACAGCTTTT
Source organism: Protopterus annectens (assembly GCF_019279795.1). Taxonomy (NCBI): domain Eukaryota; kingdom Metazoa; phylum Chordata; order Ceratodontiformes; family Protopteridae; genus Protopterus; species Protopterus annectens. Next base: position 1,124,875,563 of record NC_056730.1, on the reverse strand, counting down.
TTTCTTCTCAAGAGAAATGGTTCCAGTTATCTTCAAACTCTGTGATCCCTCTGGCTTTGCAGGAAACCCTGGGAACAACTGGTTTCTAGGCACTTCAACACCAGAAATGTTCCACTCCTATCCCCACTGCCCTGGGCCACCAGGCGTATTCTTGTGCCTTTCTTCTCTGCTTATACTTGTCTCTAGCACCTATTTTTACAGTGCAGGCTGTCTGTCATAAGTTATGGCACCAGTATTTGTGGCACATTTATATTTATTTGCTGCTGGGTGACATTATTTATAATGGAGGTTGCAATGCTACTGCTATGTTAATGATACTCAGTTTTTCCTCGGTTTCCCATCAGGATTTTGTGTCTGCCATTACTTCCCTTTCACATGATCTGGAACTTATGTCTGACCAAATGGTCAACAGCAGGCCAAAACTCAATACCTTTAAAACTGTTGCATTTATGGTTCATACAACCTTGAGGAACTCTAAACTTTCTGATTTGTCCCAATATTTTTTAACAAGGTGACAAACTTACATTTGCGTCAAAGTTGAGTAATATTAGTGTGATATTTGATGAAAGACTGACACTCAAGGTCCAGGTTTCATGAGTGGCCAGATTAGCTCATTTTCATTAGTGGAACATCAGACTTATCAAGCACAGTATCCTTCCAGTGGTGACCTTACAGCAATATTGCATACCCTGGTTTTCCCACACTTAGACTATTGCAATGTCTTAAATGCGGTTTACATGACTCAGAGCTCATCCATCTACAACTGGTGCAAAATTCTGCAACTCACCTATTTACTGTGGTTACGAATACCATATTACCCTGGTTCTACAGAATTTGTATTGGCTTCCAATAAGGCAGTGAATCATTTATAAGTTCCTTGTTTTGGTTTACTGTGCACTTTATAACTTTGATCCTTCCTGAAAATATACAATCCAAGTCACACTCTCTATTCCACCTCAAAGATCTCCTGAAAGTACATAGCCATTCTACAACCTTAAATACTCTCTTTATGGGTTGTTTAGTTATCAGGGTCCTTTACAATGGAATCTTCTCCCTGACTGACTCTAGGACTCACCTACACTAGCCATATTCAAAAGTGTGTTAAAAATGGTTTACCGTCAAATGTTGAAGTGCATCCTTTCGACTGACACTTATTTGAAAGGATAGTTTCAAAGTTTTGCAATATCGCTATTTATTTACCGAATCTACAATGCTGAAACTCTCTTCCTGTTCTATGTCCCAGATGGCAAATGGGTTTTCATACACAACTCCCAGAAATATCAAATGTCAAACACTGATTTTACCATATTCGACATTAGGGAGGAAAAGTGTTTTAATTTTTTACATTTTATGTTCGTCATTCTGAACACTCGCATATATGCATGTCAACCATTTGAAGGTAAACCGTTAAAAACAAATCTATTTAAATTGACTTACTATCAACCATTATTTCCTACTGTCTATTTTAAACTGATCTTTTTTGCTCAGTTTATGTGTTATGTGTTATGTTTCATTTTTCCTGTTATTTGTTGATTGCACACTACTAGGGCTCAGGCACTTAAACTTGAAATTGAACTTTATAGGTGCCTACTCTTCTAGTGCCTAATTTTCCAATGCCCTGTTGTTTGATGTCAGGGCAGGCACCATTTCCAGTGCCATACTGGGTTCCTACTGTCTAAGCAGTGACAACTTTGGTTTCGGAGGTGCACACCTCCCACTAGAACACTATTCAATTGGTTCTGATATCAGTCTTCCAGCTGTCAGGAGTTTATCTCAGACGGCACAGCATTCACAACACAGTGCCTTCATTCCCATTTTGCAATTGTTTCCAGGGCCTCTGGTACATTCTGTGGCTTTTCCAGATTCAACTCTTCAAGCTGGTACACCCAGCATTAGGCTACTGTTTCCTCTCCTCCCTCACCTTCAATGCATTTTCCCTGGCATTCCTATTTCTTAGAAGGCCAGCATGATCTTAACCGCTTCCCAGATATTTCAAAAATGAGTATGCATTTCCAATCACTTGACATCCAAGATAGATTATCCTACAGAGGATCATAATGATGAAGAATGGGAAAATTCTCCTTTTTCATCTCCTGTAAACTTCTATGTTTGTGGAGGCAGTTTATTTGATGCAGAAACATGGTAATTATCTTACAAAGCTCATTTCTTTATGAAGAGGTTGCAGAAATCTAGACTTACAAATCTTTTGTGAAGACATCCTGTAAGATGCTGACAAGACTGCACAGGGCAACCATGATACTATAGCCCCTACCCCTAAGAAGGGAGGCAAGATCTATTTGACTATCAGTGAGTATTCAGTTTGAGCAGAAATTGACAAACCTGATATTCTAATTTGGAGGCATCGTTATGAAAGCTCACAGCAAACAAAGCCATGCTGTCTACCCTTATGAAGACTCCTGGCCTGTGTACTGACATGGGAAGCATGCTCTTTTGCAAGTGGTATACTGTCATTATTAGCACTAAACTATCTGATGAACATGCTATGTTATCAAAAAAGACATCAGTGAGGAGCTCCAGCATGGTATAGAAGAGATGCCTGATAATCCAATGAATGAAAAGATTAACACTCAATTATCAATTTTATTGACCCTTTGTGACCTTATTAACATGGCCTATAACACTAAGGAAGGGACTGCTAGAGCAGCAGTATCCAGCATTGTCATTCCCCTGCACTCCTGGATGTGGCTGACCCAGTTCACCAAAGATAACGAGGTGACTTTTTTGGATTACACATTTAAGATTAGATGGAACACTCAAGGAATGAAAGGGCAAGTGCAATCCTTTACGGTTGTAGGCGTAACATTTCATAACCCACAATATAAATTTGCTATTCTACAGAGAAGCCAGGACTGAATGTGGTTTTGGCATGGATTAGAGCATTACATTGTCAACCAAGGTCCACAAAGTAAAAGCTGCAGTTGTCTCAGTAGTAATATATGGCTGTAAGAGTTGGACTTCAATAAGGGTATGCAGCAGAAAATTCAGTTTTGAATATATATATATATCTTCTTCTGGCTTTTCCCGGTTAGGGGTTACCAGAGCGGATCACCATGTCCGCACATTGATTGGCAGTGGAGTTTTACAGTGTCGAGTTGCCAGCCCGGCGCCCAACCTTTGACAGAAGGCACACACAAACGCACACCTAGGGCCAATTTAGAGTGTCCAATCCACCTGCAGCATGTCTTTGGGAGGAAACCCGCACGACCACAGGGAGGACATGCAGACTCTGCACAGAAGGCACCCCAGCCGAGGATCGAACCGGAGAACCTCTTGCTGTGAGGCGGCAATGCTAACCACTGCACCACCTAGATATCTCGATTGGTCTATTGTGTATCACTGAAACACCCTAATGTTGAATGTAAAATACTGACAAAATAAGTTCAGTCATACACAATAGCGAACACAAACAAAACCAAAAACAACAATATTGAGAGAGGAAAACTATTTCCTCTCAGATATTTGAACTAAAATTCCCCATAACACTTACCTCAAATTTGTCTGAATAGTGAAAGTGTTACAGGAAGGGTTTAGCAAAGTTAGTAATGGGTGCTAACTCTAACACTGCCCCTTCCCCTATCTTTAACCCTACACCTTAACATTATTAAAACCTTCATATAACACTGCCACTACAGAAGATAGACTCAGACACACAAACATTCACAAACACACAAACATCACTGCATCTATCGCCTAGCTTAACCCTGACCCTTACTCTAAAGTACACAAACTCACACACACACACACACACACACACACACACACACACACACACACACACACACACACACACACACACACACAGCACCCATCCTTCACTGATCCCAACCCTAACCCTAACTTGCATGCATGCATGCTCTTAACCCCCCCCCCAGCCCACTTACATGTATCGACATTCCTTACCATCAACATACCATCTGTACTGTCAACATTAAATCACACACTTGCATTCTTGGATAAATGTGTATTTGGTAAAATGCAGGGGAAACAAATGGGTGCACCTGAAATTATCTAAACAACATAAGTTTGAAAGTAAATGACAAAACAATATCTAAAAGTAAAAAGATATAAACTGAAAAATATCTAAACACAAAACAGTGACAAAATTGAAGTTATACTAGGGCAGGATTTATTCCCTTTTTCCAATGATGTGCAACCATGGAATTGGTATATATAAATATCAGGTGGTGAGGGAGGTGCAGGATGCTTACCTCCATGCAAAAACATTGAGAAAATGTGGTTCGATTTTGTCAGATTTTTCCAGTGTTTTTTATATGTGGTTTGATTATGTCACATTTATGTCAAAAACATTGAGAAAATGTGGTTCAGTTTTGTCAGATTTTTCAGTAGTTTTATATGTAGTTATATTGTGTCAAATTATTACATTTTTTTTGCAGGGGGAAGCCCCCCCACACCCCCTGCTAATTATATATACCAACTCTGATATCACACAACAGGGCATAAATCCTCCCCTAGTATAACTTGAATTTTGTCTGTGGTTTTCAGTTTAGGTATTTTTCCATTTAGATATTTTTCTGTTGATGATTTTACTGTTAGTCTTATATTGTTTAGATTGTTTCAGATACACCCATATATAAATAGGGTCTATATTATATCCTCGAACGCTTAAAAAAGCGAACGCTGATTGATTGAACTTATTTTCGTGAAACTGCAAAATATCGAAGCAGCAGAAACTCAAATTTTTTCCTAGGGAAAGAATTTGGTTGTCCTTTTCTGTTGCTTGGGTATTTTCATTGTTATGGTGGAACGTTACCGGTCAGATTCAGGTAAGTGTGCGATTGTGTGGATGTGAGTGTTAGGGTGACTTAGGTGAGTTAGGGTTAGGGCTCGGGTTAGGTGTGTGTGCGATTGAGTGGACATGAGGGTTAGGGCGGATTTAAGTGAGTTAGGGTTAGGGATCGGGTGAGGTGGGTGTGTGATAGTGACAGACCTTAGGGTTAGGGTTTGGGTTAAGGTAAGTGGGTAGTTAGTGGTGTGTGCATAGTTTAGTGTAGGGTTAGGTATCAGATTTTAGGTGTATGTGTGTGGATTTCTGTTTGTTTGGTGTGCTTGTGTTGTGTGTATGTGTTTTGGATCAGCGATGTTTTTCCCTGGGAAAAAAATTGCTGATCTGACAGTTCGAGATTGTAAGCTTTCGCTTAAATTAGGTCGATCAATCAGCGTTTGCTTTTTTAAGCATTCGATGATATAATATAGACCCTATAAATAGACAGATAGCTAGCTAGATAGATATATAGATAGATGGATAGATACAGGGAAATGATATGAAAAGATTTTATGGTCCATAGGTTCATAGGTAGGTCTCTATACAAGCCTAGCCAAAAAAGGTACCCTGGCTTTCGCCACCCAAAAAATTATTTTCCTGTGCCCCTGACAAGCATAACCACAGAAGTGATCCCCAGGGTGAATTTCCTATTACCCATCCAGTCATCAAGATTTTTCTTGAAGAGTGCTAATGAGGAGCTCTGTTTGACAAAGGTAGGTAGTCTGTTCCAGAGTATGGGAAGTCTCTGGGACAGGAATCTATCCCTCCAGCATGTTCTGTTTATTGCGGTGACAAGGTTTAGGACCCTAGAGCGGGTAGCTCAGAGGGATTGGAATTTCTTTAAGTGGAACATGTCCAACAGCTCTGGGTTTGACTTACCTTTGTATGTTAGGCAGAGATCGCCTCTGAGTAGGCGATATGCGACAGAGTAAAGCTGGAGTTTTTTGAGTCTGTCTGCGTAAGGCATCTGTTTGAGGCCAGTAATCCTCTTCGTGAGTTATTTTTGCAGCCTTTCCAGTTGTTGTAGATGTCTTGTCAGGTACATACCAAAAGGGGCGTTGTACTCTATAATGGGTCTAATGAGTGATGAGTAAAGGGGAACAATGACCTCTTTTTTTCTGGATGAGAAACCTTTTGTGATGAGGTGTGCCATGTAGAAGGATTTCCTGACCACTGTGGCAATGTGATTATCAAAGGAGAGGCTACTGTCCACCTGTGTCCCAAGGTCTCTTATCACACTTTTAGTGTTAAGTAGACTACCGCCTATGTAGTAGTTCATGGGTACAGAGTTTTTACCAAAGGGGATGACAATGCACTTTTTGGCATTGAGCTTGAGACCCTGGCTTTGACACCACACATCTGTCTCAGTGAGGCCCTTTTGTAGGATGTCCACATCGTTAGGTGTTTTGATTATGGCTCCTAGTTTGCAGTCATCTGCAAATTTAGTTAGCCAAAGACCTTCTGTGTTAGCCTGTACTCCAGAGAAGTAGATACCAAACAGGAGAGGACCCAGGACTGAACCCTGTGGTACTCCACTTGTCACTGGTCTGAAGTTGGATTTGGAGTCTGCTGCTTTCACAGTTGACAACCCATCTTGTGACATAGGGATTTATGCCTAGTTTAGTGAGTTTATCTAAAATTCCAGAGTGGGGGATGGTGTCGAACACCTTGTCGAGATCTAGATAGGCTGTGTGAACCACCTTACCCTCATCTATGGCTTTGGTGACTACTTCAAAGAAGTCTATCAGGTTTAGGAGACATAATCTGCCTTTTACAAACCTGAACTGTGTGGGGTCCAGAGTTTGGAGATCTCCAATGTCTTTGTTTATGAGTTCCATGATGATATGTTCCATGGACTTGCAGATCAGGCTCATCAGGCTAATGGGGTGGTAGTTCCCGGGGTCTGTTGTGCCCCCCCCCCTTTGTGGAGTGGGATAACCATCACGGTGCGCCATTCAATGGGCACAAAGCCTGAGGTGAGGCTATGATTGAACATGATACTTAGGTGGGGTGCCAGTTCATTCTGTATTTCATGTAGAAGGCAGCCTGTGATGTTGTCAGGTCCCATGGATGCTGTGTTCTTGGCTTTGGAGAGTGAGGTTTTTACCTGTGTAGCCATGATTACAGGAACTTTGAATTATTTCAGTATAAAGATGGGCCCTTTAGGGGGTGAGAGGGGGTAAAGTTAGCACTGAACCTATCTGCCAGGATGTTGGCAATATCAGTTGGTTCTGTATATTTAGTGTCATTGTCCTGTAACTCAGAGCAGATCTGAGTGTTGCCATTGAGATTCTTGACATAGCTATAGAATGCTTTGTGGTTGTCTTTAGAATCAGTGGTGATTTTGTTTTCATAACTAGATTTGGAGGATTTTATGAGGGATCTCAGCTACTTACTGAGGCTGACCAGGGAGTTTCTCCAATCATGGGATTTTACTCTTTTCTTGCAACCGTTTCTTTCTTCTTTTGTAGAGTTTGTTTATGGCAGAAGACCACCAGGTTGGCTTCCTTTTTTTGGAGGATAGCATCTTGGTTCTGTTAGGGATAGCACGATCCATGCACTCGTGTAAGTGCTTATAAAGTGCATTTGTGTAGGATTCAGTAGTCGTACCTCTATTGTCCATCTGCATGGGTGTCGTGAAGTTTGCCACTTCTGTCTTAAGAAGTGTGAAGTTGGCTTTGGAAAAATTTTTTACGGTTGTTTTCCTAATGGCGGGGTGAGAGCGGGATGTGGATGTCTAGGGTGATTAGCTTGTGGTCGGATCTGACCAACGAAGAGCTGACCTCTGGTGTGGAATACTGGTCGCCCATGTTGGTGATGACCAGGTCTAGGATATTGCTGCCCCTGGTGGGGGTGTGGATAAGTTGATCCAAGGCGTTGGAATTGATGATTTCCAGAAAACATTGAGCAAAAGAGTTGGTACATGAGTAGTTTTCTCAGTTAATGGTAGGGTAGTTGAAATCACCCATTATTAGAGTGTTGGGTTGTACCTTAATATTTTCCAGTGTATCAAGAAAAGAGGAGTGGGAATCCTGGGGCATGGTGGGGGGTCTGTAGCAAGCTACAATCTGGATTGCCATTTTGCCCAGAGTTAGTTGAACTTGGATAATCTCGGATGCCGTATGCTGAGCAACTAGCTTGGAGGTGTGGATATCCTTAATGAATATGGACAAGCCTCCACCTTTAGTGTTTCTGTCCAGGTTTATTGGATGAAAGGTGTGGTATGAATTATAGCCTGGTAATGCAGGGGGTGCTCTTTGGAGCTTTGAACCAGGTCTCTGTCACTGCACAGATGTCAATGTTCTCCATTTTAAGGAGTGCCTGGAGTGAGTGCATTTTGAGGTTTAGAATTCTAGCATTGAGTAGCATTACCCTCAGATTTTGCTTGCTTGTACCTGTTACAGAGGGGAATTTGTCATTTGAACCTTGCCTAAAAAAGGCACTATAGGGGTGTCAAGAGCCTTTGCCAGTATCCGGAATCCTAAGGGCGACAGGTGCAGGCCATCTCTGGCAAAGCAGCGTGGTCTGTCGATCATGTCATCCCAGGCAGACAGATACTGAATTCCCTTAGAATGACACCAGAAGCTTAGCCAATTGTTAAAGTCAATCATTTTGTCCTTGTACTGTGGTATCATTCTGGGTGATGGCAGGATGCTACTCAGGGCTAGGGTCATACCTGCCTGGGCTACAAGATCAGAGAGCTCCTCCATGTCTCTTTCATGTAGTCCAGGGAGGTACGTCTCAGGTCATTCACACCAACATGGACAATGACAGAGTCATATTTGTACTTGTTGTGGAGTGACCTGAGTGCATGCGTTATGTGGTGGATCCTGGCACCTGACAGGCAGTTGACAGTAACTTTTTCCTTGTTTAGCCTGGTGAGTGGAACATCAGTGTGCCTGACTATAGAGTCACCTATGACTAGAGTGTTGGGTACATTATGCCTTATGGGCTGTAGTTGAGTGGCACACTGAGTATGTGGGCTATGTGTCATTTGGGTTGTGTTGGGGGGGTGGAGGTTGCTTGCATTCATACTTTGGAGGTCTCGGTTGTTTGGAAAAATTTTTACTGAGAGCCTCTGCGAATGTAGGTGTGTGTTTTCTGCTTCTGTGTGTGTGTTTTGGTGGTGTAGGTTTTGAGGGACTATGTGATGAGTGTGGTGCGGTGCAAGTGTAGTCCAGTCTTCGGTGAAGAGTGCTTTGCTTCCAGTTTGGCTATATAAGTGCATCTCTCACAGGTCGTAGTGTTGGGTGGTAGGAGGAGAGGGTTGTCTGTGTTCATGAGGCAATTGCTGCATTGTCCCAAGATGCCCACATTCATCAGGTAGACAGGAGTAAACACCGGGAGCTGACCTTTAGACATGCCTGAATAGGTGCTTATTTATTAAGTACTAAAAACTGTTTTCCTCTAGACAAGTGAGGAAAGTTGAGTTCTGTAGTATTTTGCAACTTATTTAGTGCTTATAATGAGATCTGAGCAAGTGTTGAGCTCAAAGAAACAGATTTGAGTGCTAAAACTAAAAAGCTGGTTAGTTGCAAGGGAAAATTTGAAGAGCAGACTTTATGGCACCAGGAATAGTTTAACCCTAGTTAAGTAGGGGGGGCTCAGGAGCTCACAAACAGTCCTAGACCCAGCAAATCCATTTCTGGACAAGACCTGCCACAAGAAAGGGGGGAAGCAAGCTTAGAATTTTTTTTTTAGTAAAGGTGGAAATGGAGAAAGCTGGAACAGAAATTAATTCAACATTAAGAATCTGAGTGGGTTGGCCTTTACAAATGTTCTCTATTAGATTGAATGAACTAATGACACTAGACTGGGAGGAGTGTCACAGATCAAATATACAGTATGGGCAGGCAACTGCAAAGCCACCAAGTATAAGAACACCACAGCACCTGAGAGGGTGGGCGGGAAAAATTACAGTTCCTAGCTGTAGCTACTAAATGAAAGTTTTAAACAGTTCAAGGAGCAAGCAGACTCTAGAGAATGTTTTTAACTGTAAACAGACAGTTATAGTAATGCACACTATTGCAGTTCCTAGCTGTAGAACACAGAAACCTCAAAAAAATCAAAAATGCACAGAAAGGTTGGATAGAGCACTCACAAACAGAAAATACAACTCTCAGTAGGAAAAAGCAGTTTACAGTTAAGTAATTCAGTAAACATGCAATTAGAGTAATGAAACAGTATCTAGCAATGAAAAATACAGTTAAAACAGTATAAAATAGTAGATAAATGAAGTAAAACAATAAAAAAGCTTTATAACAGTGCAAAATGTAGTAGATCAACTGTATAGCACAATTATAAGCATTTCAGAAGTGCAGTTTGGTGAAATAAGTGAAAGAAATAACTTATCCTGCTCTTGGAATCTTAAGGAATTTCCACTTAGTTTCAGTAATGAAACACAATCCACAGCCTGAGCAATACAAGCCTGGAGGTTAAGAAGAAGTATAAAAAAAGTAAATGGAAAGAAATGTATAATTCTTCTTCTTTTTGCTTTTCCCGGTTAGGGGTCGCCACAGCAGATCACCTGTCCGCTCATGATTGGCAGTGGATTTTGACAGTGTCGAGTTTCCAGCCAGGTGCCCTACCTTCCACAGAAGACACACACACATGCATACACTCATGCCTAGGGCCAATTTAGAGTGTACAATCCACCTACAGCATGGCTTTGGGATGTGCGAGGAAACCGGAGCACCCGGAGGAAACCCACGTGACCACAGGGAGGACATGCAGACTCCACACAGAAGGCACCCCAGCCGAGAATCGAACTGGAGAACCTCATGCTGTGAGGCAGCAATGCTAACCGCTGCACCACCACAGCCACCCTAGAAAAAAACTGTATAATGAGAAAGGTGAAGTAACAGTGGGGAAGGAATTGAAAAAAGAACATGCATTTTTACAAATACTGCTGGGAACAAAGTAGTTTATACTTTAGATAACGTTTTTCTCACAGCTACCCAGACAATATTATTTTGAACCTTTCAACTTATCTGTTTCTTATGTATATGATAGTTGTACAAGTTCTACTTCTGATACACATGAATTAATAATGTTTTAGTCTGACTATATGGGCATCTTTCTCCATTTAACTGATTGGGGTTCTGAAAGGGATGGAATGTGTGAGTAATAAGAGTCTGTTTTAATGAAACAGTAGCCTAAATGTATTGAAACTGGTAATAAAAATACTAATTACTTGATATGGAGAAAGTATATCATTATATTGTTTTAAGGGTGTTGTAACATTATCTAACTATCTATATACATATATATATATATATATATATATATATATATATATATATATATATATATATATACACATAAAACCTAAACTGAATTATTCTAAATTTTAATAACAATATATAGTATATGATAGTTGTTATATAAGAAATATTGGTGAGATTTAGGTTTGAGGAACTACCATAGCAAAATATTGCTTATAAAGTTTTATTGGTGGTACTCAAAATGGAGTCTTTGCAGGTTTTCTAAAAAAGATAATCCATTAACTCTTGGGGGTGTATTATTAGTTCAAGGACAGTTTAATTAGTATTTTGTTGATTAAGACAGATTTTTTTTTGTTAATTCTGGTATGGATGTTATTTTAATATTATTTTTTAAATATAATTAGTTTAAGTTTTGTAAATCTGCAGCTATGCCTGTAATGATGTTATCAAAAATAACAATAAAGAGTATCTATCTCTTGCAAATTTGGAAATTAAAGTCAAAAGAGCAAACAGAAAAGATGGAATAACTATCTACTTATTAAATATGCACATGACTAATAAAATATCAGTACTAAAATCTAGTATATATAGATTCTATCTTTAAATGTCAGGGTTGAAATCGCAGCCAGAAAAAGGGTAGCCTTATGAAATATTCAACAAAGGATACATACAAATAAATAAATATACAAATTTAAATAAATTATATTTCATTTTCCTACAAGAAACTCATAGCAATAAGTCAAAGAGAATATTAATTTATACCAGTATTAAATTTTATGTAAATCATCTTATAAATGTAAAATGATGAGGTGGCCATTTTGTGGAAAAAATTAACAATACCAAAGATTTTATTTAATATAAATATAATGAACGGTGTTTCAATGATAGTTATTGAGTTGGGCAATCGATTGCTGACACTTGTAAATGTTTATTGGATAATGGGATTGTGAGCTAGTTAGGCTGAGAAACATTTAGAAAGCCTGCAAAAGTAATATGAAGGGCAGTACAACCTTCAGTGGAGAGTTTAATTGCATTTTTAATAATGAACAATCCCTTGCAATGAGAGAATCAAGAATTCCTGCTTCAGCCAGGAGTACTTATATTAATTGCAAGAGGTGCTCCAATAGTGATAGAAGAGCATAAAAAAGATAATAATGGTAGATTTGTAGTACTAAGGGGCTTCTGGCAAGGGAAAAGGATGACACTGGCATGTATTTATAGTCCAACGAAAACTGCTATAACGGAGCTTAAGAAAATTCTGAGATAAATAACCAGCTTTCAACAGGGAATATTACTTATTGGTGGGAACTGGAATTTGATTTGCAGGAGTGAAGATGTGTCTAGGGATCCTAGAAGGGAAAATTTAACAAAGGAGGCTTGATTTTTGAAGAAAGTTATGAAAATATTTGGCATGGAAGATGTCAAATCAGTAGTAGGAGTTCAGAGTGAATTTATATATTATTCCCCAAGATACAAAAACTTGGCTAGGCTAGACAGAACTTACATTTCACAGGAACATGTGCATTTAATTGAAAGTTATGATATGCATCCAATAACTATTTCATATCACTCAACAGTAATAACTAAAATAAGAGTGCAGGGTAATGAAATAAAAATAAAGACACTAGCACTTTCCTACCTATCTGTTGAAAAGAGAGGAATTTAAGGAATGAGTAGTGGAAATTTTTCAGGAATTATTAGATAAAATAGAAATTTCTTCTGAAAATATAGCTAGGGATAAAATTAAAGTGGAGTTTAAAAATAGGGTGATAATAAAAGAAAGTGAGATATGGTTAAGAAGTAACAAGAATTATTTACAGGGACTGAAGTATTGCAGAGTAGGGGGATCTCACAGAAGAAGAAGAAGAAGATCAATTGCAGAATGATAAACATAAAATATGGGATTACATCAATAATATGAATGAGTTTAGAAAGATTGCCATTAAGCAAATTTTTTTGATAATAACTCCAGAGCACAAAATCTTTTAGCACAATGACTCAGACAACAGAAAGTAGAAAGGGTTGTCACCACGTTTAGGGAGCCTATAACAAGGAAGATACCAAGAGATTCTGTAGTGGTACTAGAAATATTTTGGAAATTTTATACAAATCTGTATAAAGCAGAGAAATATGGAAATCAAGAAAATGTACAAATGGAAATGTTTATGAAATAATTAAATATGTCAAGGTTAGAGGTTGATAAGGCTCGATTTCTTACAGGATAAGAGGAGATGCAATAAAAATGGTGACGTATAACCAATCTACAGGAAGGTCCACAGGAATCAATGGTATTCCTGTGAAGGTTTGGAAACTAGGAGGAAAAAAATGATAAAGATCAGCAAGGCTTTGTTTGACAGTATTTTAAGAAGAGGAGAAACAACAACATTCTGGAAGAAAGGTAAAGACCCATCAGATTCAGCTTCATACAGGTCCATTTCAATCCCAAACCATGATTATAAAGTGTTTATGTCTATAATGGCTGAAAGAATGGCAAAGATGATGCCAAAATTTATAGATATGGATCAGTGTGGTTTTGTGAAGGGGAGTCAAACATTTGACAACATTAACAGAACACTGATGATCCAAAGGGAAGCAGAATGGCATTTACATTACGTGATCAAACAGTGAAATGTTCGAACACATAATAATCGACCTCTAAATATCAAAATGCCATAATGTCGAATGTCAAAAACCCCCCAAAAAATAAACCACCCAAACAAACCATTAAAATGCTCTAAGCAGGGGGGCAAGCCCCTCCTGCACCCCCCACCCCCCGCTACTTAAATATACCAACTCTGAGTTCACCCTACAGTGCAGACAATGCAAAACTTCCATGTGCACACTGTACAGAGATCTCCATTGAACCATTTGACATTCTGACAGTTCGATATTTAGGGGTCGATTATTACGTGTTCGAAATTTGATTGTCCGATCATGTAATATAGACCTGCAGAATGTAAAATACCACTGTTGTTGGTGGGTCTTGATGCAGAGAAAGCATTTGACAGAGTAAGCTGGGAGCTTACAAGCAGGGCAATGGAAGCATTTGCATTCCCTGATAAAATTATAAGGTTGATTCAGAGGATATATGAGGGATTGGAAGCACAAATTAAAGTGGGATAATTTCTGTTTGAGCAAAGGAACCAGGCAGGGTTGTCCTCTTTCTCTGTTGTTATTTGCATTATATTTAGACCCTTGGCAAAGAAAATAAGGGACTCAGAAATTCAATGATATAATTGGTATAGTAGTCAAGAAAAGCTGGGTCTATTTGCAGACGCTATTATTTTATACCTGATAAAACCAGAAAAGGACATTTCAGTGTTGTGGAGTATTTTGAGGCAGTTTCAAATCTTTTCAGGATACAAAATTAATGAAGCTAAAACAAACCAATAACTGTAAATTATGTGCTCACACAAGAAATGGTTCATGATTGGGACATGATAAAATGAAATACTTAGCAGTATAGATTAAAATGGATTCTGGTGTGGCAGCTAAGGATATGTGGGAAGAGACTAAAAAAAGCAATATGAAAACTGAGAAATTGGAAGGTCTGTTATATGGATATGGCTAGCAAGATACAAGCAGTTAAAAATGTTTTTAGACCCTTTAATTTTACACACAGGTCAGGCATATTTCTATAAACTAGAGGATAAGCTGTGGATAGCAACTAATAAAGAGCTGAAGGATTTTATCTGGGGGGAAGATGGCAAGAGTCGTGGGTTAAGCTGATTCATCCAATAGAACAAGGCAGTTTGGAATTACCTGATTTGAAGGGGTATTTCAGAGCTACATAGTTAAGGTTCCTATACATAGCACAAGCAGAAACCTATAATTCAGAGTGGAGAGGGATGATGATGAAACAAGGGGGAGCTCAAGAAGCAAGGAGAGACTGGAATTGTGGATGCAGATCCTTAAGGAGAATAACAATAACCATACAGAATATTATCCTCAAAAATAGCACAATGTATTCAAATAACTAAACCAACACAGGGATAGAGAAAGGAGATTCTGCTGATAGGGATGACTGCAATTAGGGATACAAACAATAGGCAAGAGGGAGCTGAAATTTATCAGAGAAAACTGGCAAAAGAAACAAAGTATCGGGAGCAAATAATTAGAGAGAGAAAGTTAATAGAATGGGAAGAGGACAAGAATTTATTTTGACTGCAGGCTAGAGATTGTCTTCCCTATCAAGGACTGTTATCAGAGTATAGGCAAAGAGAAAGAAATAGGGGGATCCTAATTCAAAGACTAGCACTGGTCAAGTTTTTAGTAGACTCTAGAGCAGAGGCTGCTGTTAAAAATGCAATAATGAGTAAAACATACAAAATATTGCATGATAACTAAGAATCAATCATAGGAGATTAGAACGGATTAGAAAGAGAGACTGTATAAGCAATTCACAAAGAAAAAATGGGGGATATATGTATGTCTCCCAAATATGCAACAAAGTCTAGAAGATTTAGGATCTTTGTTTGGAAGTGTAAGTAGATTCCAAAGAATTTTTTCTCAGGTAGACAGCAAATGTTGGTGGTATGATGGGGAAGAAAAGGGTAATTGGGAACACATCTTCTGGGAGTGTAATGAGTTGGTATACTTCAAAGATTCCTTGCAGACTGCTCTGTCAGAGATACTGGATGAGCAAATTGGTGTAACTAAGGAAATTATTTTTTGAGCTATGATACAGAATCAGAATTGCCTAGACATAGTAAGGCCTTACTGAGTCTAATGATGGTGGCTGGCAAAAAAGAAACTACTAGAAAATGGAAATCAGAGTCTAAAACAACTTTACTAGAAGTAGTGAATATAATAACAGAGATAAAACAACTAGAATTGGGATTTTTAGAAAAAGATAGGAGCAAATTTCATAGGAAAAATGGGAATTGTGGGAACAGTACATACAGGGGAGGAATGAGGTTTAAAAGAAGGCAGGATTTGAATGGGCTATGTAATGTGTAATGTTTAACTGACAATGACTGGATAGATTATAAGTGATGTATAATGATTACAATAATAAAATTACTTCTATGTTACATGATGTAAGTAAATATGAGGTTGTGTCTAGAAATAAGATTAAGTTAGCTAATCAGAGAATTAGTTCATTTTTGGAAGACTCTTTATTACAGGGGGTAATAAATGAAGAGATCTTTAATTTTTTGCAGATTGAGAAACCTACTATCCCTATAGCTTTTGGGATACCAAAGACACATAAAGATGTTAGGGATCCCCCTTATAGGTTGATTATTGCTGGACAAAATAGTATAACCTATCCTTTAGGTATATTTGTGGATAGGATGGTTAGGAAACACCTAGTGGCTATTGAACATTTATTAGTGGATTCTTGGGACTTTTTAAAAAGAATTGAAAATGGATATTATAACAATCAAATAGATTTTTCCACTATCGATGTGGTAGATTTATTTACCTCAATACCACATGAAAGGGGTTTGGAATTTTTTCATGATGCATTGGTAGAAAAAACTAACTTAAACAATACCATGATTAATTTTATTACTGAATTAATGGAGGTAATTTTGAAAAATAATTATTTTAGTTTTGAAGGAGAGTTTTTCAAACAAACTGCTGGAGTAGCAATGGGCAGTAGTTGTGCCCCCCTTTTTTCTAACTTGGTTTTTTATAAATGGGAGACAAATTTTGTTTTTGAAAGTCCTTTTAGTGATAAATGGTGTATATATTTGAGATTTTTAGATGACTTATTTATTCTGTGGAAAACAGAAGGATATCACGAAAAATTTCTTGAATATTTAAATAACAGATGTGAATATTTCAAATTCACAGGGGTTGGTAACAACTCTGCTATTAATTACCTGGATGTAAATTTGTCCAAGGATAGGACACAAGGCTGTTTTCAATCATGTGTATATAGGAAAGAGACCTATTCTAACGACTATCTTGATTTTTCGAGTTGCCATCCTTACTATGTGAAGAAAAACATAGTCAAAGGACAGATGGTCCGGGGAGTTAGAATGTGCTCTAGTAAGGAATTGTTAATTATGGAAACTGATAAATTAAGTGAAATGTTTATAGCAAGGGGTTACCCTATCAAATTTGTTATAGATATTAAAAAACAAGTTATAAATGAATGGGGTTTGAGATATAAACCTCTACTTGGAGATGGTGAAAATTGTCAGGTGTTAGTAAATAGGAATGACATAGACCATTCAAAATCTATGGTCTTGACAATGGGTGAAACATCTACCCATGTTAGGAACATAATCAGTAACAACTGGAATATTTTTAAAAGTAATCAAGAAGTTTTGTCTACCTTGGGTAACCAACCTACCTTTACGTATAAAGTGAATAGAAATTTAAAAAGCTTATTTCAAAGTAATTGTAGTGTTTTGAAAAAAGATGGTAAAGGAACCAGGCATTGTGGTAATTGTGGTTATTGTAAATACATTATTCCTCACCCTGAGGTAGTGTTAGGACCATACAAGATTAGGGTTCAATTTTGTGGGGGGACTTGTAACACCCCTGGGGTGGTTTATTTAGCTTGGTGTCAAAAATGCTATAATTATTATGTAGGAAAAACAGAAAGGAAATTTCGTAAAAGAATTTACGAACATCTATATAGCATTTCTAAACATGATGAAAACAATGCATTATCCAAACACATGGAATTATTCCCTGACCATGGTTTTTTGTTTGGTATTTTAGAAGTAGTAGGGAAAGATATAAGGGGTGGTGACTGGAATAATCAGTTGTTAAGAGCTGAGGTGAGGTGGCAACTAGAATTAAATGCCACGGTCCCTCCTGGTCTTAATGACCATGTAAGTATTAAACCTGAGCTAAAATACAGAGCTTATGTATTATAAACATATATCTCCCTGAGTGTTGGTTCATCCATCCCAGTTTTCTTGTTATATGTTATATTTATTTCCACAAAAACAGTTATTATTATTTGTAAATAATTTTGTACAAAATAATTGTTTTAAATATGTATTTTTAAATGTGAAAGCTTTTTTAGAAGGATGTTTTTCTCATTTCATATCCCCTTTAAATATTAATTGCTAATATACTAATTAATTACAAGATTTGTATTTAAATGAGTGGATTCAAAGATGGAGTGTTCTGATGAAGTCATTTGACGAAAGCGCTTAACCTATGTGTCTTGTTAAATAAACTGTTGTTCGAGTTGGATACGTGGCTTTATTCGTGTTTGAGGCTGAGGGACATTGGCTGGCTGTTTTCTACTTCATTACTGGTGTAACTTTGGCACTTCGTGGTTTTGGACTGATGTATAATGTTTGCAACTAAAATTGTCAGTATGGTTTGTTTTCATTTATATAAATGTATGATTGCCTATGTCATACATGATAATTAAAAAAAAAGAATTCCTGCCTCAGCCAAGGTTTTAAAAATACTTTAAAAATGTGACTAATGTTTTAAATATGAAAGATAAGTTCAATATAAACTATCCTGGCTCTAATTTAGTTACACTACTCATTTGTATTTGGGATTTAGTCCAAAATTGACAGGATATTCATCTTAAATTATCAAACATCTAAAGGAAAGCTTTAAAATTTTGTATGCCTTTTCTGAGATGACAATACATTTGGACTTATTTTATGATTGAATGGAATAGACTAGACATGGTAAATAAAATACCAGCATATATTAAACAATTAGAAGAATTAAAAATGGTTACTAAATACCAAAACTGACAGAATTACAATTTGGATTATGTGAGACAGGTTAAAATGGAAAGAACAAGAAAAAAATCAACCTGCCAAACATTAGTGTGTACATGTATCACAAAAGCTGGAAATAGACATCTAAAAAAGCTATCATACACAATAGGTGGGAATAATAACCTTTTACCATAATGGTATCACTTTCTATATTATCTTGGAATGAGAATGGTCTCACTGGTACAAACAAAAATGGAAGAGTATTCTAATATATTAAAATATATTAATTACAAAAATATTAAGACATGCAGAGTGCAAATAACTATGCTACAAGAGACACATTTGGAAAGAACTATGCATGTAAATTTGATAAAGAAAGAATTTCAGGACGGGTATTCATCAGAGTATCAGGGAAAAAGGAAAAGAAGAATACTTACACTAATTGCTAGAGGAGCTTCAATAGTGATAGAACAGGTAAAAAAAGTTAATAATGGCAGATTTGTGGTAGTAAGAAGCTGCTGGCAAGGGAGGAGGATTACGCTGGCATGTATTTATATTCCACCTAAAACTGCCATTATGGAGCTTAAAAGAGGTTTGTGAGGAATAACCAGATTTCAGCAGGGAATATTACTTATAGGTGGGACTGGGATTTGGTTTGCAACAGTGAAGATGTATCTGGTTGGCTTATAAGGGTATAACAAAAGGTAGACTTCTGAAGAAATTTCTGAAAATATTTTGTATGGGAGATGTGAATTCAGTCATAGGAACTCAGAGAAAATTTACATATTATTCCCCAAGGTACAATATCTAGGCTAGTCTGCATGTGTATGCAAATGAGAGCTTTGACACATTCAGTAACTATTTCAGATCATACGCCAGTAATAATAAAGATAAAATGAGTAATGAAGTAAAAATGAGACACTGGCACTTCCCCACCTATATGTTAAAAAGAGGGATTTATGGAAAGGGCAGTGGAAATTATTTGGGAGTCAGTAGAAAAGATGGAAGGTTCTTCAGAAGTTATAGCTACTGAGTGGGATAAAATGAGTTTAAAAATAGGGTAGAAATAAAAGAAAAATGTGTATGCTTAAGAAGTAACAACAATCATTAAGAGGGGCTAACAAATGTTAAAGTATTGCAGAATAAAGAGAATATCATAGAACCGCAGAGTGCTAAAGAGAAAATAAGGAAGTATCTGAAAAATATGCATGAGTTTAGAAATATTGCTGTTAATCAACTGTTTTTGATAATAACTCCAGAGCACAAAAACGTTTAGCACAATAACTTAAGCAACAAAAATTAAGAAGAAAAATTACTAGAGATCCTGTAGAGGTATTAGAGATATTTCAGAAATTTTGGGAAAATTTGTATAAAGCAGAGAAATGGAGAAATTAAGAAAAAAAAACAAATGGAAATATTTATGGAAGACTTAAATATGCCAAGGTTAGAGCTAGCTGAGGTCAACAATTAAGATAGGAGGAGGTGAGATAAAAATGGGGGTGTATAACCAATCTGTAGGAAAGTCACCAGGAACAGATAGCATTCCGAAAGAAGTTTGGAAGCTAGGAGGAAAGAAAGTGATAAAGACCTGGCAGTTTTTTAACAGTATTTTAAAAAGAGGGGAAGTACCAACATCTTGGGAAAAAAAAACTGTGGTGGCTGTAATGCCTAAAGACATTTAAGATCCATCAGATCCAGCTTCATATAAGTCAGTTTCAATGTTAAACCATGATTATAAAGAATTTTTATCTAAAATGGCTAAAAGAATGGCAAAAGTGTTGTTAAAGTTGATAAATGTGGATCAATGTGATTTTGTGGAGAGGAGGCAAACATTTGACAATGTTAATAGAACAATGATGATCCAGAGGGAAGCAGAATGTAAGAAAATACAGCTGCTGGTGGTGGATATTGATACAGCGAAAGTATTTGGCAGAGTAAGTTTGGATTTTATAAGTAGCCGAATGGAAGCATTTGCATTCTCTGATACAATAATAAGGTTAATTAGGAGGGTATATGAGGGATCAAAGGCAAAATCAAAGTGGGAGTGCTCCTCTCTGATAAGTTGTATCTGAACAGAAGAACCAGGAAAGGTGTCCTCTTTC
The DNA here is from genome assembly GCF_019279795.1 of Protopterus annectens. NCBI lineage: Eukaryota > Metazoa > Chordata > Ceratodontiformes > Protopteridae > Protopterus > Protopterus annectens. Next base: position 1,124,854,781 of record NC_056730.1, on the reverse strand, counting down.
CCATTTATTATTTCCATTACATTTAGAACCATTGGCAAAGAAAATAAGGGATTCAGAAATTCAAGGATATCATTGGCATGATAATCAAGAAAAGTTTGCTTTGTTTGCAGAAGATATTATTTTGTACCTGATAAAACCAGTAACTTAAATGTCACTGTTGTAGAACACTCTGAGACAGTTTCAAGTGTTTATTTCAGGATATAAAATGAATAAGGTAAAACAAAGGCTATAGATGTAAACTATGTACCCTCACACAAATTGCATCAGCAATACCCGTATTTATGGAGGCATGATAAAATTAAGTACTTAGGAGTATGGGTTAAAAAGGATTCTGTTTTGAAAGCTAATGATATGTGGAAAGTGACTAAACAAAAGATGATATAAAAACTGAGAAACTGGAAGCTGTTGTTTATGAATATGGACAGCAAGATACAAGCAATAGAAATGTTTAAGTCCCTTTAGTTTTATACACAGGTCAGGCATATTTTATCAACAAGAGAACAAGTTGTGGATAGTAATTAATGCAGAGCTGAAGGATTTTATTTGGGGAGGAGAAGAGGACAAGAGTCCAGTGTGATAAGTTTTTCCCTCCAATAGAACAAGTTGGGTTATGATTACTTGATTTGAAGGGATATTTTAGAGCTACACAGTTAAGGCTCTTATACATAACACAAGCAGAAAGATACAGTTCAAAGTAGAAAGGGATGATGATGGGGAGGGGGTCGTGTTTAAGAAATAAGGAGAGTAAAATTTTGGATGTAGAGCCTGAAGAAAAATAACAAACAGTCATATAGATTATATTCATAAAGTAGCAGAAAGTATTCTGAGAACTAAGACACACGGGAATGGAGAAAGGAGATTCAGCCAATAGAGATGCCTGCAATTAAGGGTACAGAAAATAGGCAAGAGGTGGCTGGAATTTATTGGAGGAGACTGGAAAAAGAACCAAGGTACTGGCAACAAATAATTAGAGAGGAAAAGTTAATAGAATGGGAAGAGGCCCCAAAAGCATTTGGACTGCAAGCTAGAGACTGCTTTCTCTATCAGGTATATGGGGAATCTTAACTGAAATACCTGCACTGGTTCTGAATTTAGTTGAATTTAGAGCAGAAGCTGTTGTTCAAAAGATATAATTAGTAGTGCACATAAAATATTGCATGATAACTATAGGAATCAATCATAGGAGTTTCAAAAAGATTTGGAAGAGAGATTAGATAAGCAATTCACAAATAAACAGTGGGAGGACATATGTATGGCTAAGAAATATGTAACATAGACTAGAAGATTTAGCATTTTTGCTTGGAAGTGTTTGCATAGGTATTTATATAAGCAGACTCTGAGGAATTTTTCCTCAGGTAGATGGCAAATGTTGGAAGTGTGATGTGGAAGAAAGAGGTAAATGGCAACATATGTTTTGGTAGTGTAATGAGATGACAGATTTTAAAAATTCCCTACAGAGTACTGTGTCAGAAATACAGGGTGAGCAAATGGATGTAACTATGGAAATTATTTTTTTGAGCTAGGATACAAGATCTGAATTGCCTAGATATAGTAAGGCCTTGATACGTTTAATTCTGGTGGCTATCAAAAAAGGAATTAGTGAAAATGGAAATCAAACTCTAAACCAACTGCATTTGAGATAGTGACTATTGTAACCGAGATAAAATAACTGGAATTGGGATCTTTAGAAAAGGGTAGGAGCAAATTATATAGATAAAACTGGAAATTGTAGGAACAATACATGCAGGGAAATGTTTTGGAGGAGGAATGAGGGTTAATATAAGGTAGGAACTGACTAACTTATGTAATGTTGGATTGATTATATATGATGTATTATGTTTGTAACTGTGAATATGTTAATATTGTTTGTTTTATTTTATATACATGTAAGTTTGCCTATGGCACGAGCAATAATTCAGTAAAGGTATTTAAAAATAATACAGTTTGGAATCTTTGAAAGTTTATTTGTATGGGAAAATGCTGATCTGAGGTAGGAATAAAATTAAACAATGAGATAAAGAGTTACTTGACACACAGAAGAAATTACATAAGGCTGGGCATATGGTTCTAAAAGGAGAAAAATAGTGGCAGTAGTCAGTATTCTTAATGAAAATGCCAATAACCACTTGATAAAATGGGTCTATATTATAACATCGAAGTCTTACAACTTCGAATGTTATAATATCGAACCCAGTAGAGTGAACGCTGGAAATAGTGAAGCTGCAGAACACCGAATACTTTCCTAGGGAAAATATTCGGTGGGACGTTTCTACAGCTTTGCTATTTCCTTTACTGTGGAGCAAAGTTTATGGATCGGGTTAGGGTAAGTGTGCAAACTAAGGAGAGTGTGTGATTGGGCATGAGTTAGGTGAGTTAGGGTTAGGGCGCGGGTCAGGTAAGTGTGCGATTGTGTGGACGTGAGGGTTGGGGTGGGCTAAGTGAGTTAGGATTAGGGAGCGGGTAAGGTGAGTGTGTGATAGTGACAGACCTTAGGGTTAGGGTTGGGTTAAGGTAAGTGGATAGCAAATGGTGTATGTATGGTTTAGTGTAGGGTTTTGTGAAGTGTGTGTGTGTGGATTATTTATTTTGGTGTGCTTGTGTTGTGTGTATGTATGTCGGAACAGCAATTTTTTTTCCCTGGGAAAAAATTCGCTATTCTGACTGTTCGGTTTTCTGGTGTTTTGTTCTACTGGGTTCAATAATATAACATTCGAAGTTGTAAGACTTCGATGTTATAATATAGACCCGATAAAACATCTGTAGTGTTAAAAAAATAAAATGTACTACTTATTCAATGATGCATACATGTGTAATTTGATAAGAAAGTCAAAATGCTTATCAACAAGAAATCAGATTCATGTATTAAAGATCTTAATCAGTAAAATCAAAGCTGAAACAGAAGAAATATACAAGTTAAATGGAATGCTCTTCCCTCCACACTGAGGACCTGTGACAACCTTAAAAACTTCAAAACTCAACTTTATTCCTATCTTTATCTTAACAGGAAATGCAATTGTACTCTTCCCCCCATTCCTCTCAAGCTCTCCTCTCCTTTCTCCCCTGATTAACCTCTATACCTTCCTAGCCTCACTTCAATTTGTTATTGTAACCATTCTACAAAATCCTGCCAGGATACTATACTCCTGAATCTTTACAGTTATTTGTTTCTCACTCCTGCAAATGCCTCCTGTTGCTTGCATTCCTAACTTCCTATATTATTAAGCATGCTATTTAAACTTTAATTACGGAGCTCAACTGCCCAAGCCCCCTCCGAATGTATTCATGTAATTAAACTTTGTACTATGTTATTTTCTCCCCAAGCCTTCACAGAATGTAGGCTCACTTAGCCCAGTGTACTGAATTGTAAATATGTTTTCTATTTTCTGTTTTCTACTTTTGAATGCTACCTTTTGTAATCCTGAATTTCTTTGTTAATTATTATTGTATTATTGTATTTTTGTAACTTTTATGGTGCTTTTCTCCCCGGGCCTCCACTGAAAACGGGCTCCCCAGGCCCAGTGGACCTCCCCGGTCATCAAACTGGAATAAATAAATAAATAAATAAAAGATTTGTATGCAAATATTAATAAAGCTCCTCCTTTACAAATAGCTAATAATTCAAACTTTAAATACTTTTATGGAAAAATATTGGTAAGAAACTTCAAAAAAAGCAGTTCTTTGTTTTAATAAAAATATTTCTATTAATTAACTTAGTAGAAGCATTCAAGGATTAAAAAATAATAAACCCCCCTGGTTCAGATGGAATAATAGCTGAATATATAAATTATTTCTGGACAAAGTCATGTCATCCTTATATGAAAACATTATTGAACTACAAGAAAATAAAATAATCCTCTTTATTGAAAAAACATTACTCATACACTAAAAGAAGATAAAATGTCCCTTTTGTGTTCCTTGTATAGACCAATCTCAGTATTAGATGTTGGTTATAAAATTGTTGTATGTATTTTTACAGACAGATTAAAACGCTTTATCCCCAGAATCATAAATGAATATCAAACAGATTTCATTAGAAACAGACAAATGCAAGATAATATTAAAAGCATATTACTAATAATAAAATTGAAGCAGCTTTCCTTAATTTGGATACAGAGAAGTCATTTGACTCTATTAATTAGGAATATTTATTTAATGTCTTAGATTTGTTAGGATTGCCTAATGAATTCATAATGGTTCTACTGCAAGCGCTCAGGTCTGAAGTGCTTGCAAAACAGTGTCTCAAAGCCATAGACACCAGTGTCTTGTAGTCATGTAGGCTGATCCTCATGCTTGAACTGGAATATGAGTCTGAGTAAGCAGCTGCTGCTGCTACCCAAACACATTATTTGAGTTTGAGAAAACTAAGTATGGCAGCCACGTGGAGGGAGCAGGAGGAGGAGGAGTTTTAGAGTTAAGGATTTGGAGGGAGATTTTAGGGTTAGGAAGAAGGAGGAGGATTTTAGGTTTATGGATCAGCAAGGGAGTTTTAGGATTAGGGAATTGAAAGGGAGTTTTAGGTTTAAGGAGTGGGATAGGTGTTTGAGGGTAGGGGAGGGGACAGGGACTTTAGGTTTAGGGAAGGGTTGAGGAATTTTAGGGTTAGAGAATGACAGCTTGGGGTGGGAACTGGGTGAATGTTTTAGGATTAGAGTTAAGGTTCTGATAGGGCTGTACAGCTTTATAGGGTTCGGTGTTCAGAAGGCTAGATAGAAATGGGAGATCAGACTAGTGTAAATTTGAGCACTTGATTTTTTGAGCAAGTGAAAATGCACAAGTGTCTCACAATTTCATTTCAGTTTGCAACTGCAGCAAAAGAAAAATATAGATAGCTAGATAGATAGAGAGACATAGATAGATAGATAGATAGATAGATAGATAGATAGATAGATAGATAGATAGATGGATAGATAAATATGGGAGAATTCCATGTAGTCATATCTTGGTAATACTGAATGTCTATAATGCCAACAGAAACAATCAAATAATCATATGCTTACAGAATGCTGTAATTACTTTGTCGGAGGTCTTTTTTAGCGGGAAGTGAGAATTTGTCCTTTCCTCACTGTTGTGTGAACTTTGAGTTGGTATATATCTGCCTAACATGCAAAGCTATGTCAAACCCAGAGCTGTTGGACATGCTCCACTTAAAGAAATCCCAATCCCTCCGAGCTACACGCTGTAGGGACCTAAACCTTGTCATCATAATAAACAGAACATGCTGGAGGGATAGATTCCTGTCCCAGAGGCTTCCCATACTCTGGAACAGACTACCTATCTATGTCAAACAGAGCTCCTCATTAGCACTCTTCAAGAAAAATCTTGATGATTGGATGGGAAATAGTAAATTCACCCCAGGGATCACTTCTGTGGCTCTGCTTGACAGGGGCACAGGAAAATAATTTTCTTGGGTGACGAAAGCCAGGGTACCTTTTTGGCTAGGTTTATATAGGCCCTAGGGCCAATAGCCTAATACCTACCTATGAACCTATGAACCTATAATTAGAAGAGAGTGTGGAGGCAACCTCTACTTTGGGGTGCAAGGGGGGTTACCACCAAAAAAAAACAGTTTTCAGTTTTTTTTTTTTGGGGGGGGGGCTGATATTTTGAGTTTTTCTCTTTTGGGATCAATCTTTTGATGTCAGATTTTTTATTTATAGATCTGCATATTTTCTGATATATTTTTAGTATTCATCACTTTTATTTACGTTTCCACTTCTTTGTTTTACTCTCAGTTGAACTAATTTTTCCATAAGACTATCAGCTGCTCAATAAAGACATGCTCTTTGTTTTCTGTTATGCTTAAGGCTGAATTATAGTTCTGACTAGTGCCTGAAGTCCTGTCTGTAGACATAACAGTTCTAGGTTGCTACATTGGAGTGCCTTCTTCTTCACTCTATTTTTCATTAATGTGTTTTTCATCTGTCTGGCAATATTGGCCATGCAGACAAAAAAATCTGAATTGTCAGGATCAGCCATCATTTTGCAATAAGATACTGACATATTTATTTAGTAGTACCACGTCTTCTTCCTCTTGGCGAGTGACCCAGTTAAGTAAACTCCTGCTCAGACCTACATTGATTGGTGGATACTGGTCTTCTGGCTCACTCATGTGATTCTGGTAGTTTTGTTCTTCAGAACTTACACAGATTTGTCAAATAGCCAAAGTGACCACTGGAAAAACTGCAGCATCACATTTGCTAGGCGGGCATTTGCAGCCGCCAAATTTTTTTCTTCAGTGATGGTGTCCCTTTCTCCTGGCACTTTGTCTCACTATTTGACAATGTTCTGAATGTTATAAGGTTAACTTTTGTTGCATCTTCTGAAACTTGCCTTTTACAGTGTGTCACCCTGACTCATATTACATTCTATGCTATGTTTAAAGTTCTGTCTTTGGATTTTCTCATTTGCTTTTTGAGTTTCGTATGCTATGCACTTGGGCTGATGCTGGATGATTACAAGATTATCTTCTTCACTTGGTGTTGCATGGACCAAGAAAATCAGGCAGACTACCATACCCCAAGCTCCTTAGTTACTGTTGTCCCTTATCTTTTTAACATCAATGACAGTCAGTCTTCATAACTGTAACAGCAGTGGTCCACTGGTGTAGGAGATTTTTTCCCTGACTATATCACTAATCACCAATGTTTGAGTATCAGTCCTTGATTTGGAAGGCTAGCCAGGGAGAATATGATCAAATGGCTGGACGTCAGCAGTCTCATGTTTGGGGGTGTGGGCTGAATACTACTGCTGTGGGACTATATCATAGAAAGGCCTGAGCTACAGCAGTCTTCTTGGGCTTAGAAATGCAGTCATCTATAGGGTACTTTGATGGTTTGTGTGTACAAAGAAGCAAAAAGAAGTTAAAAATATATCCCCAGCATTGCACATATGACATAGGGGTAGTAGGAGCATGAGCTCCCATTCCACAATATCATGACTGATGACTCCCTAAGCCCCATTACCCTGTACTCATGCTGGTTAGCATTATCAAAGGGCAGAGAATACTATGAATGTATTACATATGATAAAGAAAGCAGCTATCTAACCTTTTCTGGTGGCATAGAAAGATAAAGCCCTGACTGCAGTCCAGGAGATTCAAATGTGTTTTGTGGCTCAGGCATTTGATGGTACAAGCAGAGAAGATGGACATGTCCATCAGGAGAGGGGGTGGGATGGAGGTTCTCAGCTGGCTATCACTACTGCCTTAAGGATAGAGCCTCAGCTGGAGAGCAGGGGCTCAGTATAATGCAGGTAGCTGGTATGAGGAATATGTGAGTGTGCCTGCCAAAACTGTTAATGGTAGTGCTTGTCTGTACACATGGAGTAACACACATGCATGCATGCACGGAGGGGCTTAGATGTCCCCTATGGTAGTGTAAGTGTTACATTACCAGCTATCATTTCCAGGATACTAGCAACAGTATGAAGCACCACCATGGCTGCATGTCTGAAAGCCACCCCCCACAGCATAATATCTGATATATTTATTTATTTAATTAATTAATTATTTCCAGTTTGATGACTGGGGAGGTCCACTGGGCTCAGGGAGCCCATTTTCAGTGGATGCCCGGGGAGAAAAGCTCCACATACATAGTTTAGTTACAAAAAATGTCCGCATTACATATTTTAGTTAAAGATACAATTGTAGTAAAGAAGATGCAATTACATTTTCATTTCATGCAAGAGAAACAGGCATAAAATCTTTTGTTTCACTGTACAATTCTGTTATTTACAATATGTAAATTTATGTTAGGTTAGCTTGAAGTCAGAGTTAGTCAGGAGTTTAAGGGGTGGAATGATTATTAGGTAAGGGGGGAGAGTGCAGTTGCATTTCCTGTTAGAGGAAAGCTATGAATATAGCTGAGTTTTAAAGTTTCCAAAGTTTTTACAAGTGCTTAAAGAAGAAGGAAGAGGATTCCATTTTTTAGCTAAGGAAAAGGATAGCAGAAGTTGACCAGCAGGACGATTGGGTTTGTGGACAGAGATTAGGTTTTGGTGAGTAGATCTGAGAGTTCTGTGAAGGGTGTTGGTTAGTGCAGGGCACTTAGTAGGTTGAAAAATTAGTCTGTGGGCTGTGGTGATTTGGAGATAATCCAGATGGTTGGAGAGTTCAAGCGAATTTAACAAATGAAGGGAAGTACAATGATAGGAGGAGAATTTGGCTTTGGTTGCAAATTTGGAAATCTTATTATAACAGACTTCCAATTTTGATGAGAGAGAGGCAGATAAGTTTGTTAGTAGAGGAGCACCATACATTAGTGAAGGGAATAGATAGGTAGTGGTGAGAGTTTGTCTGGTGGAAGGAGAGGGGAAGTGGATGTGTCTGTATAGCAATGGGTTTTCTTAATGTTTTGCTGGATGTGAGTATCGAATTTTAGGTGCTCATCAGTAGTATCTCCAAGTAGTTTGGCGGAGCGAACAACCTCTATAGTAGAATTGTTTTGGCTAATGGTTTGGAATGAGTTTTTATCAACAGGGGAAGCTTTTGAGGGAGAGAATAGAAGTATTTTAGATTTGTTGGCATTTAGCGAGAGGTAGTTTTGGAGCATCCAATTTTCAGTGGTGGAGAAAGCAGTTTGGGCCACTGTTTGGAGCTCTGGAAGGTTAGAGGCGCAGCAGATTAAAGTAGAATCATCTGCATATTGTACAGTTTTGGTGTTGGTAAGGCTTTATGAAAGTCATTAGTAAAGATGTTGAATAGCATTGGACCGAGTATGGATCCCTGGTGTACCCCAGTGGGGATAGGAAAGAAGGTTGAGGTGCCTTTCCCCCATTTTACAGCTTGAGACCTGTCCAAAAGGTAGCTGGAAAACCAGGATAAGGTATTCTGGGAGAGATAGATTAAGATTAGAAAGATGGTTCAAGAGATGGGTGTGGGAGATGGTATCGAATGCCTTGGACAGCTCTAGTAGAACTGTTGATACTATTTTTCCAGAGTCGCGGGCAAAATTTATTGTGTGTAAGAAAGAGAGAAGGGCAGTGATGGTACTATGGCCAGGTCAGAAGCCATGTTGGGTAGGAGTGATTATTTGGTGATTGGCTAAGAATGGCATAAGCTGAAGGTGGATGCATTTTTCTAGAAGTTTAGAGATTGGGGAGAGGATAGCTATGGGGTGGAAGTTTGAGATGCTATTGTTTTTGCCTCCTTTATGCAGAGGTAGAATAAAGGCAGCATGCCATAATTTGGGCACATAAGATTCCAGCATGGATCTATTGATCAAGATGCTAATGGGGAGAGTGATACCATCTGCGGCTATTTTTAGGAAGGAAGATGGGATTTTGTCAGAGGCATTGGAGCATGGTTTTAGTTTAGAGAGTAATTCCTTTATGTGGGAGGTTGAGATTGGTTTAAGCTCAAATATAGGAGGAGGATGTGTAGGGGGTGAGGAAGATTGGATAGGCTGAGGGGAAGGGTTATTGTTGGGGAAGGTCTTGGTCAGTTCTGCTATGGAGTTTGTGAAGAAGGAACTGAATAGAGAGGCTATTTCAGGATCAGATTTTTTGGTGTCAGGGCAGGGGTTGCATTTGGTACCTGGGTTGAGAAGAGAATTAATGGAATTCTAGAACTGTTTGGGAGTTTTTGATTGGTTAGACTGAAGTTTGATATAGTAAGACTTTTTGTCTCTGATGACTTGTTTTTTTAGCAAAGTTGCATAGTTGTTTGTATTTAAGTAAAATTTCAGGCTGCTTGTATTGATGGTATGCTTTCCAGGTTTTATCTCTTTGTAGCATAAGTTTTTTGGTATTTTTGGTTAGCCATGGGGCGGTCTTGGTTTTTACTCTTTTTGTTCTTGGTGGATCTAGGGAGTTTAGGACATTTAAGAAGGTTGAGTTGAAAACTTCTATGGCATTGTCATGCGGAAGAATTTTTAGGGGGTACGAGTTAGTTTGTTCTAGGGACTCATAGAAAGTAGTGGGGTTAAAGTTTGTGAGGTTACGTGGGTGAATATACTGGTGTAGGTGAGGAGAGGAAAGGGTAGCTCAGTGGGTGAAAGCTGGGAAGTGGTCTCCTATAGGGTCAGGTGTTATGACAGATTTTATGACTTTATTAGGATGGGATACTAGGATCCAGTCTAGTGTGGTACCTGGGAGGTTTGTTTTGTTAGGCCTGATGATGGAGTTAGTTAGGTGTAATTAAATAGATTGATGGATATGGTGGGATTAGGGCTATTGATTTTATTCCAATTGATATTTATATCTCCAAGTATGAAGGCCTTTAGCTTAATATTGGTAGAGGTCCAGAGGAGAATTTCCTCAAGAGTAATGGTGTTATTACCAGGGGGGATGTAGAGGGAAATTGTACAAATGCGTTTGTGGTTATTTTTTTTTAGTAGGCCTATTACTAGTTCTGCATTGTTGAATGGAGGGATAGGATTGGCGTAGGGATAGATAGCTGGTTAGAGTAGATTAAGGCTACCCCACCACCTTTTCTGTTTAAGCGGTCATGTCTGAGGGATTGGAATCCAGGAGGGAGGAATTCAGAGTTACTAATATGTGGTTTTAGTCAGGTTTCTGAGATGGCTATAATGTCGGGTAGATGAGGAAGGGTAGAAGTGTTTTTGATTTGGACTTTGATAGTTGTGGAAAGTAAGGTATTAATTTAGGTTTGCAGTATTTAACTGTGGGGGGAAAAAAGTTTTATTCTGAAGTAGTGGAGTGGGTTGGGTTGAACTAGAGAGGGGGATATGTTGTGGAAGTGTATTTAAGTGGTAAGAGGAAGGAAGTGGGGAGTGTGGGGTAGGATAGGGAGGAGGGATGGAGTTGGTTATAGGTGTAGGAGGTAGCATGGTATAAAGGGAGTAGGAACAGAGACAGATAGAGGGGGGTAAGAATAGTTTGAGGTAGAAGACAAGGCATGGTAGAGGATATATGTATAGATGGCATAGAAAAGAAGTTATAGGGACTTTGATGGGCATGGAGGAGTGGTTGTGATTGGCAGGTGGAGGTAGGCATGGGAGGGACTGATGAGAGGAGAGGAGAATGACTGGTTGGTAGAGAGAGGGAGGGGTTTATTGTAGAAATAAATGTCGGAGCAGTGGGGGTGTGTGGGAATTGAAGGCAGGGTAGGGGAGCGGTGTGAGCCCATAGGGTGAACGGATCAGGAAGAGCTGGAGAGAAGGTGGCTGGCAGAAACTAATCAGCCAGCTATAGGAGAAACATGGGACTGTACAGGAAGTACAGGAACAGCAGAGGTAAGTCTAGGCTGGAGAATGTAAGGGGAGAAAGACAGTAAAGCAATGGACAAGTTAAAGCAGGCCAGTGGGGTAAATATGTAGAGAGAGTGGGGGATAGCTCGGGTGAGAGCAGAATAAGGATAAAAGCAGTGGCGGCTGGTGACTTCAAATCATAGGGGGGGCTGCAGGAGACAGCTGGATGGGTGTGGCCAACAAGATGGGGTGTGGCCAACAAGACGGGGTGTGGCCAACAAGACGGGGTGGCTATGGTGCAATGGGATCAATGCTTCACATACTTATTTACATGAAATAAATGCTCAGTCAGTATCTATTCACTGACCTGTGAAAAGATAATTCATAATAGGTGCCACCTACAAGACACATCAGTGAATGAAAAAAAAATGCAAACTAACTATCCTACCACCTATTAATGCAATCAGTACCCCTTTGTTTGAGGCTGTTCTTCAGTGATCTCCGCTAGGAATATATAACAGTTAACTGCATTTTCTACATATACTAATATATCAGAGAGTTGGGCAGTAACAGTCCATACCGGTGTTTCTCAAACTTTTCTGATCGTGGCCCACTTGAATAAAGCATATAACTCAGTGGCCAACAAGCCTCTTCCATAAACCACATGACATCACATATCCAGGTATACACAAGCACCAAAATGAAACATTTCCCAAACACTGACACAGTAATGAATAATTTTCCCCAGTAACCCGTTCATTAGTTTGTATTGTGTATGCACAAGCACTGAAATGACACAAATTATTTTGCCCAGTGGTTGCTTGCTTCAGCTGTCTGACCATGTATGCACAAGCACTTCCCTGATACACGAATGAATTTCCCCAAGCAAAATCTTCATTACTATGTCCAGGTATACACAAGCACCAAAATTAAACACTTCACAAAATACTAATGAATAATTTTCCCAAGTAACCCTTCATTAGTTTGTACTCTGTATGCACAAGCACTAAAATGACACAATAAATTATTTTGCACAGTTTTCACTTCAGCAGTCTGACCATGTAAGCACAAGCACTTCCCTGATACACAAATTCCCTATGCAAAATCTTCATTACTATCACAAGCACTGAAATGAAACATTTCCCTAAAAGAAAAAAAGACCCCTTCAGTAAAATCATTTTCCTCAGCTCAACAAGTTATGTAGCAGACACACAATCTGTACCTCTCTTCTTTAATTATGTAACCACACGCATATGCACATATTACATATGAGCACTGAGATGCGAAAGTTGTCTGAACCAGCAGAAATGGAAATATTGTTGAAGTGGGGGCGATCCAAGATCTGACAGTTGTGTCAAGTAAAAGGAAAGTTGCGACTTGGTTGTGTTGAAGCTTATCACAGAACCAGAAACAACAAAACTTCAACAGGTAAATTAAAAGTAGCCATGTGTCACTGTCTAACATTACTTAACATTAGCTTTAGTGGGTCGAAGTTCAAGTACCACTTAAGATTAATGAAAAAGAAAGGACTTAAGGCAGCTACATGTCTTAACATAATGGCAGAATTACTTTTAAGTCAGAATAACAAGAGGGAGCAACACTTGCATCTGAAAAGATCTGCAAAGACTGATGAATGTGTATAGCTCAGAAATATCAACCAGCAGGTGAACATATATAGCACCGATACATCAACCAGTACAGACTCACCATGGTATCAAATAGAGCACAACAAAATCATAAAAAAATCATCACAGACACTAAAGAGAATAGTCTGAAATATAACACTGAAAAATCTTAGCGTGAAAACAAAATGAAGCATAAAGTATAAATTGTAAGTGTGAGACCAGTAAACATACCAGGTTACAAATGGAGCTGCTAAGGTAACATTACATTTGTAAGAAAATGAGTCAGAAATGTTGACTGCGACTAGACAAAGTAGCGCTTACTTTCTTGTGTTTGTTCGGGTGAATATTATACGCATTGCTTTATGCTTCACAATGTTAAACTCAAAATCAACACCCAAACAATAAAGCAAGTTGCAAGTCTCACACACTAATGTGCTAAAGGGGTCGTCCACTTCACAGAATTAAAGAATGCATGATGCTGCACAAACCAACATGTCAATAATGCATATTATTAGTTATCACTCTCCTCTCATTCCTTAAAACATGCACATCTCATTTTTTTAGTTTCACCTAACTCACTGTGCATACAGTTTGCTATTAATGTGTATGTGGAGAACAAATCATCTGCTTCATATATTTACATTGAACTTACCATAAATATAAAATCAAAACCACCCAGCATTCTATATTTAATGGGTAAATAATGTTAACAACAATTAAAATAGAACATTTTCAACTTTGCAGCTCTGTTCAAACACATCTACAAATATACAGGCATGCTGGTGGGACCAGATAGGTTTAAGCCCATACTCCAATTATCAATGCACTGAACGATAATTAACTTTCAAATTCTCAGCTCCTGCCAATATCTACAACAATATCTTAAAACAAACAAACTGACAAAAAGATCATGGACTATAAAATATCTACATTATCTTTTCTGAGCACAGTTTCATTAATACTGCTCATGCATTACTTTGCTATCCTGTTATTATAAATGTGCCAAGGATGCCTGGTGTTGCTAATTTTCATCCATGATTTTTCTTGACTACCTTAGCTTTTCCTATGTCCAACCCACTTGTCAGCTGAAAAACATCAGCTCTACGTAGCACAACATTTGATGTCCATTTTCCTATTGCTGCTATTTTTGCAAGCATCATCATAATAAACATAGTTGCTTTTTCGGTTTCAGTAGCTTGAATTAGCCCAGCAAAATCAGAGTGCATGGTAACATCACTTCATGTTACAATATCCCCTGTAAAGGGAAGGGATCCTAAAACATAAAAAAGGGTATATCTCCAAGTTTGTGTTAACCTCAGTCTCTGTTTTTAGGACCTTAATGTTGGGAAATAATTTTATTTTCAATAGTTAGCTGCACTGCCCGTTAATACAGCTCTCAGCAGATCAACACCAAGTAAATGCAGAAGAGCTAAGTTTATAATCTGCGTTTACTTAATGCCTACAAAAATAGTCTTAGGCTTCTCATTCTTCTCAAATAATCTGGCTTTATCTTAGATAAGCACTTCCATCTAAAGTCTTCATCAGGTCTCTTAGATCAAATTTGAAACATTCATAATGGACAAAAGCAAACAATGTTTCCAGCTCTGCAAAACCTCCCCCTGACACCCACAGCATCTACTATCTGGTTTAATGAACATCTGATAATCTATGCGATGGATAAAAACATCTGTGGACAGTCTTACATACAAGCATTTTTAAATCTCTTTGAATTTGCTTCATACTAGGGCAACTGACAAACCCACATACATAGAAGAATCCAATCTCAGTCTCCTACTATCCATTCCTTTCATTACAGGAACCTCTCCTCTCACCTCTTGTATTATAAAAATCATCCTCAATGAATTTCTTCTGAAAAGATCAGCAATTCCTATCTGCATAGCTGTACTTTACAATTCCCTTGAATACTATCTTGAGTGTTCCATATAATGCATTTTTGTGCAAGACCTGCGTCTCAGTGCCCTAAACACCTACCACTAATGTTGCTCCTGAAATATTTTCAGAACTTCCTCCATTTTCTCAGCTCATCAGCATCAAATTAACTATATCCAATGGGCGAAAACAAACTCAACCAAGGCAATTAGCTCTAGTTCACAGAAAAGTGACCTTTTGGCAGCAGTAGCTGCTTACTCATGCAAGGCCAGTCTTTGCTCCTCCCTTGATATTTATCATATTAACTATTGGCATTTACACTTGATTGATGCTTGTTTTAAAGGTTAGCTTTTTCCAGCTATCTCACTAAGTATCCATCATCGACAAAGATAAATTATTCCAGTGGCCAGGCTTAAAGACAGCATCAGTCTGTAAACCATGCTAACCATCACTTCTTTGTATTGGATCCGATTAAGTAAAATGAAATAAATAGTAACTCACCTGTTGATTCCAGAACAGAAGCCTGATGAAAAAAACAGGGTACAAGCAGCAATAATAAATCCACCAGTTCGATTGCCTCGCTCTCTACTTTAAATAATTTGCCTGAATTGTTGTGCCAAAAAAAATAAAAAAAAAAAAGTTTCACAGTAAACAAAAGTTTTAGGGAAAAAAGGTCACAATACCAGGGCAGGTCCAACGCCGAAAACTGACTGACTGATTCTCGCTCTTTTCCCAGGACATAAAGCCCGGGAAGAGAGCGACAACCAATCATCAGCATTTGCCCAGCAAGCACGTCATGACGTGCCTGCAGACGTCGCAGTCCGAGCCCCTTCTATGTCTATGCGGTTTGTGTCTCAACCGCATAGACTTCTGGGGAGTTCTGGGCATCACAATGATGCCTTCTTTGCTCCTCCGGGCTACAATCAAAACATTGCAGCAAGAATTAAAAAAAAAAAAAAACTCTGTTGCGATAGAAGCGCACAATGCGCATGCACGTAATTTCGAGTCGCGGACTCGAAATTTAAAGTATATTAAAAACAGATTTCATTTTTTTTTTTTTTACATAAAAAAAAAATAAACTAAGTACTCAGCTGTCTAGCTGAGGGGGCTGCAGTCCAGCAGCCCGATGCCACGAGCCGCCCCTGGATAAAAGTTATCTTTATAGAATAAGTGGATGAGCTGTGCCACCTAGTGGTAAAACATGTAGCTTAGTGGGTAAGAGAGTTAAGGGACGAGCAGAAAAATAAAAAAACACTGAAGGCTGCTTAGCTAGTGCAGGGAAAAGCACAGACACTATGGTAGTGAACACAAGTAGCAGTTATGTTTAAAAATAGCAGTACATACACTTTTAAAAATATCTTGAGGAAGGCTATCTTTTGGAAACTCCTCAGAGGGCTTTAGCAGAGTCCCGTAGTCAAAATCCTTAAAGGGGAGGTTTCTTAGGCTGAAGTGAATGGGGTGGAATGCAGCATGAACAGACTATTAAAAATATCTTGAGGGGGCTATCTTTTGGAAGCTCTTCAGAGGGCTTTAGCAGAGTCCTGTAGTAGAAATCCTTAAAGGGGAGATTTGTTAGGCTGTAATGGATGGGGTGGAATGCAAAACGAACAGACTATTAAAAATATCTTGAGGGGGGCTATCTTTTGGAAGCTCCTCAGAGGGCTTTAGCAGAGTCCGGATGTAGAAATCCTAAATGGGAGGTTTCTTAGGCTGTAGTGGATGGGGTGGAATGCAGCACAGACTATTAAAAATATCTTGAGGGGGGCTATCTTTTGGAAGCTCCTCAGAGGGCTTTAGCAGAGTCCGGATGTAGAAATCCTAAATGGGAGGTTTCTTAAGCTGTAGTGGATGGGGTGGAATGCAGTATGAGTAGACTATTAAAAATATCTTGAAGGGGGGCTATCTTTTGGAAGCTCCTCAGAGAGCTTTACCAGAGTCCCATAGTAGAAATCCTTAAACGGGAGGTTTCTTAGGCTGAGTGGATGGGGAAGAATGCAGCAAGAACAGACTATTAAAAATATCTTGAGGGGGGCTATCTTTTGGAAGCTCCTCAGAGGGCTTTAGCAGAGTCACATAGTAGAAATCCTAAATGGGAGGTTTCTTAGGCTGTAGTGGATGGGTGGAATGCAGCACAGACTATTAAAAATATCTTAAGGGGGGCTATCTTTCGGAAGCTCCTCAGAGGGCTTTAGCAGAGTCTGGATGTAGAAATCCTAAATGGGAAGTTTCTTAGGCTGTAGTGAATGGGCTGGAACGCAGCATGAACAGACTATTAAAAATATCTTGAGGGGGGATATCTTTTGGAAGCTCCTCAGAGGGCTTTAGCAGAGTCCTGTAGTAGAAATCCTTAAATGGAGGTTTCTTAGGCTGTAGTGGATGGGGTGGAATGCAGCACGAACAGACTATTAAAAATATCTTGAGGGGGGCTATCTTTTGGAAGCTCCTCAGAGGGCTTTAGCAGAGTCTCGTAGTAGAAATTCTTAAAGGGGAGGTTTCTTAGGCTGTAGTGGATGGGGTGGAATGCAGCATGAACAGACTATTAAAAATATCCTGCAAGGGGGGGGGTTATCTTTTGGACGCTCCTCAGAGGGCTTTAGCAGAGTCCCGTAGTAGAAATCCTTAAAGGGGAGGTTTCTTAGGCTGTAGTGGATGGGGCGGAACACAGCACAGACTATTAAAAATATCTTGAGGGGGGCTATCTTTTGGAAGCACCTCAGAGTGCTTTAGCAGAGTCCCGTAGTAGAAATCCTTAAAGGGGAGGATTCTTAGGCTGTAGTGGATGGGGTGGAATGCAGCACGACCAGACTATTAAAAATATCTTGGGGGGGGGCTATCTTTTGGAAGCTCCTCTGAGGGCTTTAGCAGAGTCCCATAGTAGAAATCCTTTAATGGGTGGTTTCTTAGGCTGTAGTGGATGGGGTGGAATTCAGCATGAACAGTGGGTGAAGCCACCAGCCTACCGCAAGACCGATCAGCATGGGACACAAGGAATGTTTGAACAATCTCAGCATTTTATCTAGAGTACCAGGAACCAGCTGCTGAATAGAAGCTTCTTATATTCAGCAGTCGATGTATGACAGCATAGTTCTCAAGCTGAAAATAATGAAAGCAACATACTTCAGTTTTCTTCACTGACTGTAGATTCACAAAGCTGAGGTAGTGATAGCTTTTACAGGTGCCCCCATGATGACATATCCTATGTTTAACATGGTGAACTATGTGCCAGCTGTCTTCGGTACCTACTCAGATTAAGACTTTACCACAAGAGGTAGCTCTCCAGACTTTTGTGCTAGACAGCTGCTGAGAGATAGCAATGCTCACCAACCATCCTTTCTGGATGCATCATTATAATATGGTGACCACAAACTTGTCAGCATTTCCTGCCAAACTGTCCAACATGCTTGAAAGATTTATTGCAAATAGGCTAAACATGGCTGCTTTCATTTTGAATAAGTTCAGTAGTTTTCTCTGCATTTCAAAAATGATCTAAGAAGAACAAATGTCTTATTTTGTTAGCATTAATAAAAATCCGGGGCATTTAAATAGCTTTTCAAGGGGATACATATTCCTTTGAGTTTTCATATGTTCATATATGTTCAGATGTTCAAGTACAGTGTTTAGGCCATTCGGCCATCAAAGAACACTGATTCCATAATATGTGGCATTTAAACCTTATCACCTGCCCAAATATCAAGGTTCCTTTTAAAACTACCAAAACAATTTAAATTGAGTAAGCTTATAGGGAGAGTGTTCCAATGTCTTGGAATTTTGACAGCATTAAACTACTCTCTGATTTTGAGATTTCCCTTTTTTATACAAACATAACATTCTTATGTTTGTATATTTTTATACATCTATTAACATCAAAGCTATAAATAATTTGTAATATAGGGTCATGAAATATCTTATATGCTAATAACAACTTTCTGTATATATACCTATAACAGACACTATACAAATTTAATAACTTGCACTGAAGGCCATAATCCATAAATCTATATTTCTCTATTCTTTTTGTAAATCTCCTTTGAATTTTTCAGTTTACCCTGAGTATAAATGCAAAAAGTGTTATTGCTCTCTTGCAATGGTCTTATTTAATTTTGAATAGAAAGTTAATATATGTTCATCAATAGTAGATAATCTCCTTAACAGGTACCCCATATACTTAGTTGCCTTTATAGAAATGCTATCTTTATGTGCGTTAAAGGACAACTGAGATGTAATAAGTACACCCAAGTCTTTATATTCCTGTACCTCATTTAATGGGGAAGACACCAAATATACAGGAAACCTTGGGCATCTATTTGAAAAATACATTATCTTACACTTGTTTCGACTAAATGTTAAACCTGCTTCCAGTGCCCATCAACTTAGAGACTTTAAATAATTATTCAACTCATCTACATCAGAGAGATTTTGAATTGAGAAACCAATCTTGCAATCCTCAGCATACTTATAAACCGAGAATTTATTTTTCTTGGGTAATGTAGCAAACACCCTATTAAACAAGACTGGGCCCAAGATAGAACCCTCAGATACTCTAGCTTATCCTTTGAGTAATCAGAATAAGAATGTTGTGTTCTTACACATTGTTGTCTTCCATGTAATCAATTACCAATCCACCTTATGATGTATGTATTAACTTTATGTTCCTGTAAACATTTAATAATAACCTTGTGAGGTACACTGTCAAAAGCTTTTGCAAGATCCAGACCAATAACTCCAGGATATAGGCCCAGATCCAAGGCCATGGTTGCGTGTTCATAAAAGCTAATCAAGTTACTAAGAGTGGATCACCCTTTTATGAAACCATATTGATTAATATCAAGGATTTCTATGTTTCCTTCTGATTTCTCAATAAGATCTAGTAGGCATCTATCAAAACATTTTCCCAATAAGGACGTTAAACTGATGGATCTAAAATTGCCCATATGATCATTTGAGCCACCTTTATGAACTGGAGTTACACAGGCACTTTCCAAGCTTCTGGTAGTTCTTGATTCTAACAGTTTATTAAATATTAAACTTAAGGTAAGTAAAATAGTAGTTTTTACAGAATTCAACAACTGACTTGGGATCAGATCAGGGTCCATAGATGTAGTGTCTTTTAACTTGGCAAGTACTCTGGTAATATTAATTTCTGTTATCTCTGGGTATGACCCTGTTACAGAATAGCTGTAAAAACATCATCTATATTAACTCACCAAATGCTTAAATATAACAAATTAAATTCACTGGCAATTTTACTAGGCTCAGTAATTGTGTTACTATTAATTAACACCGGTAATAAGAAAATATTGCTATTAATTTCATTTATATAGCTATAAAAAGCCTTTTTATTTGAGGAATTACTAATTAGTTCATTCTTAAAATGTATTTTGCAGTTAGTAATTCCCTTTTACTAGTTCTTGCATGATACATTGATTTTATTTCTATACATATTTGAAGGGAACCTTTTTAAGGTTTTTAAGCTCCACTTTTTCCTCCTGTAAATTCTCCAACATTTCTTTGTTCTATCAAGATGGGAAAGTGAAAATTGTTTCTCTTTTCTTTTACTGTAATAGTAACTCCCTCCTGCAGCAGCTTCTCCAAAACACTATATCCATTCAAAGCAAGTATCTGATCTACCAACTATAGTCATCTAATCACATCTCAGATAATGCTCAACAAAACATTTTAAATCTAACTTTCCATATTCATATTATTTAAATGTGTAGTTCCAATTAATGA
The DNA here is from genome assembly GCF_019279795.1 of Protopterus annectens. Taxonomy (NCBI): domain Eukaryota; kingdom Metazoa; phylum Chordata; order Ceratodontiformes; family Protopteridae; genus Protopterus; species Protopterus annectens. The sequence goes on along the minus strand of NC_056730.1, from coordinate 1,124,834,389 downwards.
ATTATCAATAACAAATATGAAAGAGTTATCTGATGACCTTAATGATGGGAGTATCTTTATGGATTGAACTTTAGTTGGTACATTAGTCAACATAAGGTCCAAGATATTTTTCTCCTGGTATTGAATTTTAGAAGTTGAGCCATTCTATAGTACAAGACATGATCAACAAATTCTTTAGCAAAGTAAGAGCAAGTACATAGTGACTCCCAACATATTCCAGGGTAATTTAAATCACCCAGCAATAGCATGTCACCTTTATAATTCAGGCAGTTATCTAAATTATGTAAATACTCCCTGTGCAAAGCATTGCTCATATTTGGCGTATGATATGACAGTACTATATATAGTCTTATTCTACCTGTCTGAATATGAACAGTCATTGTATCATGCATAGGCATATTCTTAAATATGGATGAGCTGATAGAGTTATGCAGCCATAAAACTACCCCACCACCTCTTGAGCCTTCCCCTAAACATTCATATTTAACAAAGTTTTTTTTAAGTGAAAAAGGGAAGAAGCCCAATCTTCAGTTATCGCTATGATTTTTATATTGTTCTGCAGATATTAAACAGCTTAATTCAGTGACCTTATTTCCTAAGCTTCTAGCATTACTTAAAATACATTTTACTGGCTCCTGTGTAACTTTACTTTCCCTTTTTGTTCTAATACTAAAAAGGATGCACCTAGTCAATAATTTTACCAGCCATGAAGCTTGCTCCATAAGCTCTTAGCTGAAAATTGTCTTGAGCAAATAGCTGATAATCATAAAAATCTCTCTTCCTAATATTTCAGTAATTGTACATTAAATGCCAATGAAGTTTCTCTTGACAAGTTATTAAATGCATGAGCCTTAGTGCATAACTAGTCTGCCCAAGAAAAGGATGGAGACTCTCACTCAGGATAGAATGGACATTAATCCTTTCTAAAGCTGGTAAAGCTCGTCATATGCTTCAGGGGTGTGTGTTTTAAATTATTAGTCTCCACAGGTATTACATATGGACTATTTGTTGGTTTCAGTAGTCTCAGTCTTTGCAAAAGCTTAAGAGTGCCCACTAATCTCAACCCCGAAAGAGCAGATACAGCAAGACAGGACTTATCCTTTTTGATAGTTCTTTGATAACAGGAATCAGTATTGAGTCCCCCAAAATTAACAAGGCAAGAGACTTTATGAAGGGGTGCCCAGCTAATAATACTCTGCTATCTTTTAGAGCATGCTAATATTGTATATCATACCATATCGGGTTCCTATTAGATTGTCGAAACTCTGTTTACACGAATACGAAATCATCAAGTATTGTGCGAAATACATAATCGTTGAATGTGCAAAACCACGAAATTCGAAATGTCGAAGTGTTTTGGTTGGCCTGTCTGTAGTATAGCTCTGTAAAGTAAGTGTACGATAGTTATAGACCTTAGGGTTAGGGTGCGGATTAAGGTAAGTTCATAGATAGGTAATGTGTGTAAGATTTAGTGTAGTGTTATAAGTAGGGTTTTGTTAAATGTATTTATGTGTATTATTTATTTTGTTTGGGTATATCTCCGTAGGGGAAGTGTGCAGTAGTTACGGACCTTAGGGTTAGGGAGGGGGGGTCTATATTATAACACTGAAGTTTTAAAACTTCGAATGTTATAATATTGAACACTTTAGAGTGAAAGCTGACAATAGCGAAGCCTCGGAACATCGAAATTTTACCTAGGGTAAGATTTTGGTGGTCCGTTCTGTGGCTTCGCTATTTACAGCACTGTGGTGCGATGGTTATGGACTGGGTTTAGAGAAGTGAGTGAACGGAGGTTACAGATTGGGTTCAGGTAAGTGTGGTGCGATGGTTATGGACCGGGTTAAGGTAAGTGAGCGAACGGACTGGGGTAAGGTGAGTGTGCGGTAGTTAGGGACTTTAGGGTTAGGGCGCGGGTGAGGTGAGTGTGCAGTAGTGACAGACTTTAGGTTTAGGGGCGGGTTAATTGAGTTAGGATTAGGGTGCGGGTCAGGTAAATGTGCGATTGTGTGGACATGAGGGTTAGGGTGAGGTAGGTGAGTTAAGGTTAGGGAGCGGGTAAGGTGAGTGTGCGATAGTTAGGGACCTTAGGGTTAGGGTTGGGTTAAGGTAAGTGGGTAGCTAGTGGTGTATGTCTGGTTTAGTGCAGGGTTTTGTGAAGTGTATGTGTGTGGATTATTTATTTTGGTGTGCTTGAGTTGTGTGTATGTTTGTCGGAACAGCAAATTTTTTCCCTGGGAAAAAATTTGCTATCCTGACTGTTCAGTTTTCTGGTGTTTCGATTGAATGGGTTCGATATTATAACATTCAAATTTTGACTTCGATGTTATAATATAGACCCAGGGAGGAGTTAAGGATAGTGCATAGATAGTTGTGTATGTGGGGTTTAGTGTAGGGTTAGAAGCTGAGTTTTGGTGCTTTACTTTAGTGTTAGGAGTAGGGTTTGGTTAGCGTATGTATGTGGTTTATTTATTTTGTTTGGGTAGGTAGTATGCAGCGGGTGGTGGGGTTGGCCGACTATGAACGCTCGATATTTTAAATTTTGCAGTTTAGTGCATTCGGTATTTTCACAGTTTGAGTAATACGTGTCGCTGTTTTGGTATTTGATGTAATGGATTTTCATTGATTTAATATAGACCCTATCATATCATATCTTATCATATCATATCATATCACAGAAAAGGGACAAAAATCCAAGAGTGCTTCACTGTTATTTGCCCTAATTTTCAGTATACTCTCTATTTCCCATATCTTTGTCTGATGCTGGGTGACAAATTATTTTGTTCATTAGCTCATTACATCCGAGTGACCCTGCCAGGTGCATCTGCAGTTACCTCCTACTGTCGCCTCTAGGCATCAAATATTGCTTGTTCATACTTGTATTAATAATTTCAAAACCATGCTACATACAAGGTGTTGATATTTGACCTCTGTCAGTGAATATTTGTTAGAACTGTAAGGTGATGACTTCATTTTTAAAGGCTCAAGCCACACCCACTGGGTGTTAAAGGTACACACTCAAAAGTGCTGTACTGGAGGGAATGAGTTAATTATCCTCTGTCATTTTTTCTCTTTGAGTTATAATAAAAATATTCATGCCCATTCTACTCTTTCTACTTCTGACTTCTCTGTCATCTTGTTTCCTTATATAGTCATGCACTCTAGTAAAATTCATCCTTAAAATGCTTGCAGGCCATTATCAAATCCCATCTTATCATTCATCATCTTCAAGACAGACAAAACAAGGTGAGGTTGCCTAAGCCTGATTTCATATGGAATTTCCTATTTCTTTAACCTTTGATTTCATCTCAGAGCCTTGGTGTTAGATCCCAGACATTATTTTCATACTGAAGAAGTCTAACAAAATCTATACAAAGGTTAGCATGAATGACTGGCTCCTGCTTGCCACAAACTTCAGCCCACCCTAATGCTCTGTTTGCTTTAACCTTGATTTGCACTATACAGGACACAAACTTCATTTTAGTATCTATCACTTTCTGTAGGTCATTATATAGCTTGAGCTAACTGATCAAAGTTCTTACCAGTGGTATGATGAACATATGCCTTCACATTGCCATTTCTCATAGTGGCTATTTTGGTTAAGTTTAACACCGACTTATTCTTAAATGTTCAGTTATGTATGGAAGTAATAAATTGTTGCATAGTAATTTCATCTTTCTACCTAATAATGATGATTCAGTTTTAATGTCATCTGCATAGTTCACAATCTAAGTGTTAAAGGAATGTTAATGTTAATTAGATATACTATGAATTGCTGTGGTCTACATGAAGAGTCCTGTAGTATACCATCTTTCATAAGTATCCAGGTTCCCTACCTTATCCTTGCTCTTAACCCTTATTTCTCTACTATTTAACCTGTCTGAAATCCAGTTTATGAGGACTGGATCCACATTTAAGTTTAGCACCTGGTCAATATAAAGTCAATATGCTATGGCCTATTGCATCAAACACTTTATTAAAATCTAAAAATGATGCATCAGTTTTGAGTTCCACATCGTGAGCACTGGTTACCGACTCCCAGAAACACAGCCCATATTTTGAGCACTGGTTACTGACTCCAAGAAACAGAATTACTGTTGATACCAATTTCCTGTAAACATGCTGTCTCTAACCTGTTGTCTCTTTTTTCATATATCCTTCCACACCCGGTTAGTTATTATTTTTCCAGTACTTTTATGTTCTTATTTGAGAAACTAACGACTATTTAGTTTTGCCTTTGTTGCTGTCCTTACCATTTTAAATTGGTATTTTGTCAACCTTTTTTAATCCTTTGGCGCTACTCACTCCCTTAGTCTCCATTTCTGTAATCTAGCTGATATACAGATAAGGTCTGAAACTATTTTTCGAACCTTATGTTATAGAAGTCTTTCATCTGTCACTTGTAGATATGTTTTTTCTACAGCTCCTTTTATCATATCATCTTTGAAAATGAATGAATTACACATGCTAGATATGGCAAGCATCACTGGGAGCAGATGACTTAGCTGGTTACGTTTGCTAATAGGCTAATGGTGATTTATAAATTGGTTGAGCTTCTCATGGTTTATGGCCATGTGGAACTGATTGCCAGGGTTTCTAGTAGTCCATGTACTGTGTAACTCTGTGCAGAGGGATACTAGGAAAATTAAAAAAGAAATTTGAAGGTAGAAGTGATTTAAAAAGATGGAATTCAGCTGCAATGTTTAGCAGCAAGATGCATATGATGTTTCCTGTAAATACTTCTTATTTACAGATATTTAATGAGATTATTGATACTGGTGAATTTAGGCATTTTACTTCATAAATATATGCATTCACTACATTTTTCTCTCTTTGGTACATTGGCATGGCTTTGATGTTTCAGTAACACTCGTACCGTCAAGAAGAAACTACAGTACTCTAACAAAAATAATACATTATGAAATACAAGTATGCATTACAGATACAAATAAATAAGCAACTGTACTAATTTGCAACTATAATAAATGCTTTTTTCATTAAGTAACTTGTAACTATAACTGATTGCTTTTTAAAGAAAATTTAACTTAAAGTTATACATATACACAAAACTTCCTTGACTTACTTTCAGATTATGACAAAGATGAGTGTAATACAACATGATACAATGACATTTCCCCGAGTACCATTTTGTTTTTTATAGGGATACTATCCTTGCTCCTTTACTACAATGGGTTAGAAACTGCCTGCCTGAGTATACTTTAGATCAGCTTCACCTGTGACTTGAATCCATCAATTTTCCTTATGAATAGTTACTTAGTTTTGAATTCCTACATATCACTAGCTCAGAAATATCTGCAGAGCTTATATTCTTATATCACAGTTTTCTTCCTGAATTTTTGTCACTATTTCCTCCTTTGTAGGGCTAAACCGAAAGTCCTGCCCCATAGACATGGCCATTGGAAATCCAATATAAATACAGATCTGTAGTGCAGACACTCAGTTACTCCCAGACAATGTCATCCATGAAAAGACTCCTCAGAAAAAACAACATGCAAGTGTCACAATACCAGCCATCTCACTACTGCTGAGAATCCACATTTCTGTAGTTTTCCAGGTCCAAGCTAAGACCCGCCATCCAAAGCCCACAGATCTAAAATACCCATCCATGCATTCCCTTGGGTAGATTTGCTGTCTGTAGCCACTTACTCTCTAAGAACTCACATCTCAAAGATGTGGGTTTGAAGACGATGATGCATTCCCTACATTTTGACAACCCTTGCCAATGCCTTGCTTTCATCTAGTCTAACATGACGCACCAAGCACATCACTGTACAAGGACAAGGTGTACCACCCAAAGGTGAAATGAAGCCAGAAACCAATATTCACTTAATAAAATGACAGAAAAGAAAGTGCACTAGAAATCAGGTGTAAAAGAGGGCAGATGTCAGGAATGCAGGAATAAAGTGCACAATTTAGAAATGATGGCAAAGACTTCAGAAATGGAAGGTAGTAGCAAAATGAGGCCCGTCAACCTTTTCATGCCAATAGAGGCAGAGTGTTGTAATAGAAGAGAAAATAAATGATAGTTAAAAGTATATGAATTAGTACTGAAGCACAGAAAAGAAGGGTAAACAATAAATGTAATTGCCATTGAACTAGTTGGCTACACTATTTATTAATTTCACTTTTTATGGATGGACTGTCAGAAATGTATAACAAGCAGATCCCTATAGTGTGAAATTTCATTTATTTCTCTAAACATTTCAGCTTTCTTGAAACACTTCTGGGCTTTATAAGCCAGAGCAGGCAAGGTAATGAGGATTTTGAGTGATCTAATTCTTGCAAAAGCACAGTCTGTTTTGTTAACCATGTGGTTTCATGCTTATATTTGGGAAACATGTTCACACTATCAGCTTGAATCCAGGATAACAGAATCAGGACAGCATCCAAAGAGTCATCCTCTGTAGCTTCTAGAATGAGGGAAAACAGCGCTCATTTCCCTTCTACTTGTACAAGAGCCAACAGCCTGGAATCACCAAAGCACTACAGCGCTGAAAGTCATAGGACATTTCAGTAATGAATACATGAAACAGATACTAAAGCAGGAAGTAGGTTAAATGCAGAGGAGGGAGCAGCCGCCACGGTGAAAGAGTTTGGGGAGCATCCCTGCTGATAATGTTCTACAGCTGCATATTACATTATGCATAAGAAATATCTCCAATCTCTACTAGGAAAAAGTAGTTTAACAGAGGTGTGCACAGTTGCTTTTCAGAAATAAATGTGATCAGCATATGAAGACTAGGAAATGACTATTATTGTTGAGAAAAGCAGCCAGGTTTGAAGGGCTATCAGTCATCTTCTGTCTCATTTCCTGTTTCTATATTCCTACCAGCACTGCTGTCTGATTAAAAAAAACAACAAACAGGCATCTCCATATATGGTATGTTTTTGTGAAAATAATTTGTTACTTCTAGTTATGTAGACAGTGCATATTTTTCCTTGATTGCTGGTCTGAATTATGTTTTATTACAACTCTGTTCCTGCAGTTTTTTTGTCATAAATATAATAATATGTATCTTTAATTCAGCTACTCGTTAACTTATGACACAGCAGTGATTTCCTTAACTATGTGATATGTTGCCAATGTGATTCATGGTTCAGGGAACTCATAAACAGGCAGTCTAATGTGCCACAAAATTAATTTTACTCTGAACTATAGCCAAGTCAGAAAATGCACCCATGCAAGTGAAAGCAACTGCTTTGTATATGTTGCATGGGATGCCTGTGCAAATGCACTCTTACCCACCTCTGTGTTATTTCCTTTGTGGATTATTTCATAAGAATTTCTGTATTCGGTAGTTAGAAAAAAGGGTTCCCTCCTGGTAATCAGTAGCTATTTAGCTAGGTTCTAACTGACAATTTGCAACTGCTTAACCTTTCTTTGAGTCACATCATATTGTAGCAATGTAGGCACCAATGGATCCATATTTATTTGAGAGTGCTGTGCTGCTGGGAAATTTCTCACCTTCACATAACTGTGTAACTCTGGAGTTAGTACATGTTATTAGGGGAAGTGGGAGGTGTAGGAAAGCTTGTCTCCTTTATAAACACTTTTTTAATGAGTGCATGTGGTTGTTAGGAAGTTGAGTTCTCAATCAGTTATTTTCCAAGGAAATTGTTTACAATATTACAAGGGATGATGTCTTGATCACTCATAGGGGAATCAAACTTAATGCAAAAAGGAAATGAGTGATTTTACTGAATAGCTCCAAACAGACTATTAAGCCAGTTAAGCTAGTTAGTACACATAAATACCATGAGCACCTGGTATATGGCATGTAGAAAAGCCTAATTGCTTTCATGACAACCATGTGATATGCATACATACACACACACACACACACACACACACACACACACACACACACACACACACACACACACACACACATGCATACATACACACACACACACACACACACACACACACACACACAAAGACACACCTGTATGTGCTCACATGCACACATACACATATGTATATGTGCTCTTGCTCATATACACACACACACACACACACACACACACACACACACACACACACACTCCTCCTGAAATGCTAGTGCCAGAAGGGATTAAACCCCGCAATTAAAAATTTTACATGCAGAAGCTGGCCTATTTACAAGTTATTTCAGTTCAGATCACAGAAATTAAATAAACTAACTAGATCAGCTAAATACAATTACAGTGTTAGGAAGCATTACCTTCCACTTTCTTTACATCCAATCCGTCAAAGTTAATATTCTTCTTGCAAGATACCACTAATCTTCTACTGAAAAAAAGAATGCATGTGGGTAATTTAGAACCCAATCCCTTTACTTACTTATGAGTCACTTTGAAAGTATCAGACTATTTAAAATGCTTTTTCTGTGCGCATGTGCATGCACGTGAATGTGTGTGCATGTTTATCTGTGTGTGTGTGTGTGTGTGTGTGTGTGTGTGTGTGTGTGTGTGTGTGTGTGTGTGTGTGTGTGTGATTGTGCTCGCACGCGTGTGGGAGGAGTATATGTGTTGAACAACAAATCCAGTATCAAAAGCTGTTAATTTTTTTTGAAGTACACTCTTTAGCAGAGAAAGAAGGATCCCAGACTGTAATCCTGCAGCTCGGCTTTGAGTAACAAGCTCATATGCTTCCTCCACAGCACTTGATATACACACAAACATGTGTGAGGAGAGAAAGAGGAATCAACCCTATCAAGGCTGTCTCACCCATCCAAGAGGAAACAAGACACTTAGAGTCATGTCTGAGAAATTACACCTGGGTGACAGTCAAATGTTACAGCTCTAGGCAGAGGAGTTCACAATCAAAACCATACCTAGTTTTTAGGTTCACAGGTAAGTACTAGGCAAGCTGACCTTGTGGGTCATTTCAAGCTGAGACAGTTTTCCATGGTGATAATCACACCCTGTACCTCTTCTCTGAGAGGTAAACACCTTAACCATTATATCAATCCTAACCCATGGTGGCCTACGCAGTTTTCCAGTCTGACACCTGCCTCAGTTCTAAAAAAAAAAAAAAAAGCCCTCTCAAAGCTGAGGAGCAGTGCAGACCAACAAAAGTCTCTTTCACAAATGCAACAAGTGATATGTGGCTTGCTACAGAGAAAATACCACACAGAGAGCACTTTAGCTGTTCAGTCATGACTGCAAATTCAGTATCGACTTTCCTTTCTGAATGCCAGTACTGCCCCACTGCCCCATTGGTATAATCTGATCATGCTGTCACCTGAGGCAGCTGCCCACTTCATCCTGTTCAAGTTAAGCCTCTGATGCCAAACAATGCTAAAAAAACGTGCTGGAGGTGGACTACATAAAAACAACAATCTCCTCTGTAGCTCCAGCCTTTCCAGGCATTGCACTCCATGTGATATTTGACAAATGGAGAGGAGAGCATTAAATAAAATGTATAGCATTTATACACAGCCTCAGACTGTTGTTCATGTCGCTTGCCCAAGATATTCTGTGACATGCATCACCAAAGTGTCCATCCTGTCTATAAATAATGTTACCTTATCACTCTCTCAGCTCAAAAGTGTATGACAACATATTTCATTCTTCTGTGTCCCCTCTGAGGACAACGTGGTACTGTGTTAGTACTTAGCATTCTACTCAGTTTTGTCTGGTCTGGCCTTATACATTTGAGAGTCCTAAGTACTCCGGCAGGAAACTGTCCATACAAGCTTTATATACATAAATCAACTCACATTCAAATACCTTTAGTTTAAGAAGAGCAAACTCAAGGTCTTCAGCCTGTCTTGGTGCTTGCAAACTTCCATTCCATGTGTTTCCTCAAAATCTGATTTTGTACATATTCAAACCTCACAAGCTATTCCTTTCTAGTACAGAAAGAACTGTGAAGGTTAAAAGAGAAGAGAGGAGACTGCAAAAAGACTTAGAAATAAAGACAGTCATGGATAGAACAGCTGAAATTCAAAAATAAAATAAATAGGAGAAAAAAGTAGATACAGGATTAAGAAGAAGGAGTTGATGGGGGCAGGCTCTAAGGAATCTAGTTTCCTCTAGACCCTGTTGGGATCATTATCATAATCTACCCTATTTTTCCCATATTTTCTACATGGGGTCTGGGTGCCATGTCACTAGTTGCCATCTCTCTCAATTCAGTGCCACTCTGCTAACTTCTTTGATAGTCAGGCCTGACTGTCACAGGTTTTCTCTCACCCAGTCCATCCACATCTTTGCTGGATGCCCTCATTTCCTTTTGCTTTCTTCCTGTCTATCCCAAATCTTCTTCACCAGATTCTCTTCTGCATTCCTGCACATGTGCCCAAACCATTGTCATCTGTTTTCTTTGACCTCAGCAGCTGGAGATTTTTGAGCTTCTACTCTGATGTCCTCCTTTCTTCAGCTGTCCCACAGTGGACATCCTATCACCCATCTAAAGCATTTAATCTCCATCACCTTTAGCTTCTTCAACTACTCTGCCTTCATTGCCCAGATTTCCTGTACCACACAGTAGCACAAGCTGCACCACTGTTTTGTACACCTTACTTTGAAGCTTCTTTGTCATTCTTCTGTCATACACAACCCCTCAGACTCTGCACCAGTTGGCTGCTGTCCCTCTGATTCTAGCTTTGGCCCCCTCATTCAGACTTACTTTCTCCTCAAGCAGCAGCCCCCCCCCCCCCACACACACACACACAGGTACTGGACGCTGTTAACCTTTTCCACTATTTTCCCTTCTATCTCAGTTCTCAGCTTCCTCTGATTTCCCAGGTTTACTGTCATTTCACCTGTCTTATGAGTACTCAGTTTCATTTTGTGTATCTTCAGATTTACATTCAGATTTACATTCTGTTCCCCTAACCTTTGCTAAAGGTGCTTGTTCAGAGTCTGCCTGCAATGCCACATCATCTGCATACAGTAACTTTATTGATCTGTCGCCTATTACCTTATGCTAATGTAGTCCAGCATCAGTATGGACAACAGTAGGCTCAGAGCTGAACACTGATGCACATCCACTCCCACTTGGAACCCTTCTATGAGCCTAAACACTGCTCATACTTGTGTGACTGGGTCCTTGTACATTGCCTGCACTAATTCCATCAATGTTTCTCAGACTGTGAACCATATATTCACATCTAAGTTGTGTTTTCAACTGTAGTAATAAGGTAGAACGTTTGTTCTTTATCAGCAGTTTAAATACTCTCAGTTAATGCAGCCTCCTGTATATAAAACCATGCTCTGCCTTCATGTGTCACTTACCACATGGTCTCATTTTATTATAAACTACCTGAATTGTATTGAATTGTATAACTTTAAAAGATGACGGAAAAGTTTGATGTTTTGTAGGAATCATGTAATGTCTATTTTTGCTCAACCTGATCTATGTTTTATGTTTACCACACTATGTGAAAAGGTCCATTTGGATGAATGTTCTACCCGAGAAACAAAATTCAAATAGAACACCTACATGAAAGCCAGAAGTTTAGAGTGTTTCTGCTTGAATCCAAGCCATCCAAAGCAAAACACAAGAAAATAAGTATATTTTGAGTTTTATCTGCACTTTTTCAACTATATTTAATTTGAATTTCTGCCTTATTTTCTGTCTTTTTTTACTGTTTTACTGTTTTTGGCTGCTTTATTATCTGCACTTGTTTTGTACTGTACTATTACTTAGATAGCACAAACTAGATTCAGACTTGGTGAATCTAACCTATATTGATACACTTGAACATTAATCCAGCCATCTTACATTAAGAAATGCTCCCTTGCACTCTTGTGGCAGAAGAGTGTGGATCCAGCCTTGTCTGAGCTGGGAATTGCTGGAGGAAGGATCATTGTGTGATTTCCTATCAGTAGATTAGCTTAAAAGTGTTTAATTTCACCTATATTTAAGCCTTGCATTTGCGTGGAGCTGTGCACCTAGCAAAGGGGTTTAGAGGTGCCCTGTATGGATGCAAACACCTGGAAACAAATTTTTTCTCTTGACATCTGTCATTAGAACCCTCCCAAGCTTCCCTGCTGCACTGTGGGTAAGTCAGCTGTGCACTAAGGAGCTTTCCCACAGTTGTTCATCCCTAACCTTCAATAGAATAAGCCCTGTTGTTAATCCTTGATTAAAAGCTGACCTAACTTACCCACTCCCTAACAGTACTTCTGGTTTTAACCCGCTATAATGGATGGTCAGTTTCCAACCATTTCTCCAGTCAGCCTGATTGACATGGGCATTCTGATGCAATGTAGCAATTACCTCATGTATATTGGCAACCACTTACTCCTATAGCAAAAAATACAGTATGTGAGAGATGCAATTATACCATGAAATTGGAATCAATCCTCTCATGTAACAACAAACAGGACAGCAAACAGGTTGTCAGCACACACCTCACCTCTCACACAAGATAAGGTCATGACACATAAACTCACATACATGGAGGTACTCACTAGAAGCCCACCAAAAGATCAGAGACTTCCCAAGCACAAACCACTTGCATACACCAGAACATGAATAGAAACCACTACACATAACAACACACATACCAGTGCCTCAGCAAATAAGCCCCAAAAGCAAAACACCTCAAGACCAAATATGTTGGTCACAGGCAACTCAATAATGAAACACACAGATGTCCCCCTCACCATCCTGGACAAGGAGTAGGTCACAGTCAGCTGCCTGTCAAATGCCAGAATCTGTCAAATCACACAAGCACTAAAGTCAGTCAACAACAAGTACCGGTATGACTCTGTCATAGTCCATGTTGGGGTGAATGACTTGAGGTGTACCTCTATGGCCATTATGAAGAAAGACATGACTGAACTCTCAGATTCTATGTCCCAGGCAGATATGACCCTAGCCCTCAGCAGCATTCTACCTTCATCCAGGATTATACCCGCAATAGAGACAAAAAATGATCGACTTCAAAAATTGGCTTAGCTTCTGGTGTCAGTCCAGGGCAATCCAGTATCTGTCAGCCTGGGAGGACATGGCAGAATGACCACCCTGCTTTGCCAGAGATGGTCTGCACCTGCCTCCTCTTGGCTTTCGGATACTGGCAAAGGCTCTTGCCTCCGCCATGGTACCTTTTTTTAGCAATGTAAAAAAATAAAATTTGCAATGTAACAAAATCCATTCGAGACAAACTCAAGGTTATGCTACTTAATACTAAGAGCTAAAACAAGAAACTGCACTCCCTGGAAGCACTCCTCTCCCTGCAAGATGCTGACATCTGTGCAGTCACTGAGACATGGTTCAGGGCTGTGGAGAGCACTCCAGACATGCAAGGCTACAATGCTTCCACACGTTCAGACTTCAAAAATGAAAATGAGCATGAAAGGAACAAAGGAAGAGGTGTAGCCATCTTCGTTAAGGCTAAGTACACCACTAGAGTGGTTAAACAGTATGACTCTCTTGAGCTATCCTAGGTCAAATTAAATATATGAAAAGTACACTACCACATCATTGTCAGCTATATGTCCCCCACCATGAGCCAAGGGATGCATACCATCTACCTGGACCTACTGGAGTCACTCACCATGCAGCCAAGCACCTTGGTTAAGGGCAATTTCAACTATCCTTCAATCGATCAGGTGATGTACACAAACACAAACATGATCACGCAGAGGTCGCTAGACTTTGTCAATACAAATGTTCTGGAACAGACAGTCTGCAACCCCCCCCCCAAGGGAGACGGAGAACACACCAACATGGGGGTCACTGCCCCCCCCATGTGCTACCCTCCCTGGCTGACTTTAGAGTTGTGCACTGTTATTTTTGCTTCACTATATAGTTTTTCAGATCTCTGCTGAAGGTGTTTTTTCCCCCCTCCCCCTATTTCTCTGTGTCTTAAGTTGGTATAACTGGTTACATCCTGTGTGTTATCTGACTATCTCAAGGATTACTTGCATAAAGTTAGACCCTCTTAGTAAAAAAGTCTGCATATTATTGCTAGAGCCTTGCTGAGTCCTGAAAGAGTGCTCTTCAAACTATCTGGAGATATACAGAGCTGAGTATATTTTTCTGGCACTTCAGAGTTGTGTACTGGTAATTGTTGTTTGACTAATTTTATATCATAGCTGGCTGACTTCAGAGTTGTGCACTGTTATTTTTGCTTCACTATATAGTTTTTCAGATCTCTGCTGAAGGTGTTTTTCCCCCCTCCCCCTATTTCTCTGTGTCTTAAGTTGGTATAACTGGTTACATCCTGTGTGTTATCTGACTATCTCAAGGATTACTTGCATAGTTAGACCCTCTTAGTAAAAAAGTCTGCATATTATTGCTAGAGCCTTGCTGAGTCCTGAAAGAGTGCTCTTCAAACTATCTGGAGATATACAGAGCTGAGTATATTTTTCTGGCACTTCAGAGTTGTGTACTGGTAATTGTTGTTTGACTAATTTTATATCATTGCTGGCTGACTTCAGAGTTGTGCACTGTTATTTTTGCTTCACTGTATAGTTTTTCAGATCCCTGCTGAAGGTGTTTTCCCCCCCTGCCCCTATTTCTCTGTGTCTTAAGTTGGAATAACTGGATACATCCTGTGTGTTATCTGACCATCTCAAGGATTACTTGCATAAGGTTAGACCCTCTTAGTAAAAAAGTCTGCATATCATTGCTGGAGCCTTCCTGTGTCCTGACAGAGTGCTCTTCAAACTATCTGGAGATATACAGAGCTGAGTATGTTTTTCTGGCACTTCAGAGTTGTGTACTGGTAATTGTTGTTTGACTAATTTTATATCATTGCTGGCTGACTTCAACATTGTACACTGTTATTTTTGCTTCACTGTATAGTTTTTCAGATCTCTGGTGAAGGTGTTTCCCCCCTCCCCCTATTTCTCTGTGTCTTAAGTTGGTATAACTGGTTACATCCTGTGTGTTATCTGACTATCTCAAGGATTACTTGCATAAAGTTAGACCCTCTTAGTAAAAAAGTCTGCATATTATTGCTAGAGCCTTGCTGAGTCCTGAAAGAGTGCTCTTCAAACTATCTGGAGATATACAGAGCTGAGTATATTTTTCTGGCACTTCAGAGTTGTGTACTGGTAATTGTTGTTTGACTAATTTTATATCATTGCTGGCTGACTTCAGAGTTGTGCACTGTTATTTTTGCTTCACTGTATAGTTTTTCAGATCCCTCCTGAAGGTGTTTTCCCCCATCTCCATTTCTCTGTGTCTTACGTTGGTATAACTGGTTACATCCTGTGTGTTATCTGACCATCTCAAGGATTACTTGCATAAAGTTAGACCCTCTTAGTAAAAAAAGTATGCATATCATTGCTAGAGCCTTCCTGTTTCCTGAAAGAGTGCTCTTCAAACTATCTGGAGATATATAAAGCTGAGTATATTTTACTGGCACTTCAGAGTTGTGTACTGGTAATTGTTGTTTGACTAATTTTATATCATTGTTGGCTGACTTCAACGTTGTACACTGTTATTTTTGCTTCACTGTATAGTTTTTCAGAACTCTGCTGAATGTGTTTCCCCCCTCCCCCTATTTCTCTGTGTCTTAAGTTGGTATAACTGGTCACATTATGTGTGTTATCTGACCATCTCAAGGATTACTTGCATAAAGTTAGACCCTCTTAGTAAAAAGGTCTGCATATCATTGCTAGAGCCTTCCTGTGTCCTGAAAGAGTGCTCTTCAAACTATCTTGTGATATACAGAGCTGAGTATATTTTTCTGGCACTTCAGAGTTGTGTACTGGTAATTGTTGTTTGACTAATTTTATATCATTGCTGGCTGACTTCAACATTGTACACTGTTATTTTTGCTTCACTGTATAGTTTTTCAGATCTCTGCTGAAGGTGTTTCCCCCCTCCCCCTATTTCTATGTGTCTTAAGTTGGTATAACTGGTTACATCATGTGTGTTATCTGATCATCTCAAGGATTACTTGCATAAGGTTAGACCCTCTTAGTAAAAAGGTCTGCATATCATTGCTAGAGCCTTCCTGTGTCCTGAAAGAGTGCTCTTCAAACTATCTGGAGATATACAGAGCTGAGTATATTTTTCTGGCACTTCAGAGTTGTGTACTGGTAATTGTTGTTTGATTAATTTAATATCATTGCTGGCTGACATCAGCATTGTGCACTGTTATTTTTGCTTCACTGTATAGTTTTTCAGATCTCTGGTGAAGGTGTTTCCCCCCTCCCCCTATTTCTCTGTGTCTTAAGTTGGTATAACTGGTTTTACATCCTGTGTGTTATCTGACCATCCCAAGGATTACTTGCATAACGTTAGACCCTCTTAGTAAAAAGGTCTGCATATCATTGCTAGAGCCTTCCTGTGTCCTGAAAGAGTGCTATTCAAACTGTCTAGAGATATACAGAGATGAGTATGTTTTTTTGGCATTTCAGAGTTGTGTACTGGTAATTGTCATTGGACTTATTTTATATCATTGCTGGCTGACTTCAGAGTTGTACACTGTTATTTTTGCTTAACTGTATAGTTTTTTCAGATCCCTGCTGAAGGTGTTTTTCCACCCTCCCCCTATTTCTCTGTGTCTTACGTTGGTATAACTGGTTACATCCTGTGTGTTATCTGACCATCTCAAGGATTACTTGCATAAAGTTAGACCCTCTTAGTAAAAAAGTATGCATATCACTGCTAGAGCCTTCCTGTGTCCTGAAAGAGTGCTCTTCAAACTATCTGGAGATATACAGAGCTGAGTATATTTTTCTGGCACTTCAGAGTTGTGTACTGGTAATTGTTGTTTGACTAATTTTATATCATTGCTGGCTGACTTCAGAGTTGTGCACTGTTATTTTTGCTTCACTGTATAGTTTTTCAGATCCCTGCTGAATGTGTTTCCCTCCTCCCCCATTTCTCTTAGTCTTAAGTTGGTATAACTGGTTACATCCTGTGTGTTATCTGACCATCTCAAGGATTACTTGCATATAGTTAGACTCTCTTAGTAAAAAATATGCATATCATTGCTAGAGCCTTCCTGTGTCCTGAAAGAGTGCTTTTCAAACTATCTGGAGATATACAGAGCTGAGTATATTTTTATGGTACTTCAGAGTTGTATACTGGTAATTGTTATTTGACTAATTTTATATCATTGCTGGCTGACTTCAGAGTTGTGCACTGTTATTTTTGCTTCACTGTATAGTTTTTCAGATCTCTGCTGAAGGTGTTAGTTTTCACATACCCACCCTCCCTATTCCTGTGTTGTTGTTTAAATTTAGAAGTTTTTGCAGTTGCCCGCCTCCACCGTTGATTTGATCTGGGACACTCCCCCCAGTGTCATCTCTTTACCTCATTCTACCTAATAGACTCCTTCTGCATTGTTTTTAGTCATTTTTAATGTAATTGCATTTTTTAACCTGTTTGGTCTAACATTGCTACATACTCAAGTGTGCTAGCTTGCACTGCATTTAAATTGTTTTGGCTGCTGGTTTAGCTACTTTTCTGTATATAAAAAAAATCCTTTTCTGTAACTAGTGTAGTCCAGATTCAGATTTGCTGTATCCAGGACTGTATGTAAGCTTCTGATCCCCCCCCCCCAAGCTTTCTGTGTTGGAGGGAAGCCTTCTAGCTTATCAGTGGGAGTGGTATGCACTAGGTAACCTATCTACCACATAAGGAGTGGCTCTGGCCCAGAAATTGCAGTTGCTGGCCGTTTGGGCAGTTTTTCCATCTCTCTCAACTTTCTGATTAAAAGCCCCATTTGCACTTGTTTCCTCCCTTTCCTGTAACTAGTTTAGTCCAGATACAGATTCTTACTTTTAGCACTTGAATTTCCTTTTTCGTGATCAGCACTTGTTCAGAACTTGTAAGCACTAAACAGCCTACTAATTACTACAGCACTCAACCTTCCTCATTACCTAGAGGAGAACAATTTTGGTACTTACTTTCCTCACTTGCTTAGAGAAAAATAGCTCTTGTACTCACTTTCCTCACTTATCTAGAGGAAAATAGTTTTTTTTATTCAGGCCTGTCCAAGAGTCAGCTCCCAGTGTTCTCTCCTGTCTATCTGATGAATCTGGGCATCTTGGGGCAATGCAAAAATTGCCTCATGTACACAGACAACCCTCTCCTCCTACCACCCAACACTACAACCTGTGAGAGATGCACTTATCTGGCCAAACTGGAGGTAAAGCTCTCTCCGATCAAGAATGAACTTGACAGTCAAGAGGAGAAGGTAAACACTTGCACCACACCACACTCATCACATAGTCTCACTAAATCTAAACCACCAAAATCCACACATAGAAACACAAAAACATTCACGGAGGCTCTCAATAATAATCTGCTCAAGCAGCAGAGACCTCCAAAGCAGAAATGCAAGCAACCTCCATCCCCCAACACAACCCAAATGACACATAGCCCGCAGACTCAGTGTGCCACTCAACCACAGCCAATAAGGCAAAACAACGTACCCAGCACACTAGTCATAGGTGACTCTATAGTCAGGCACACTGATGTCCCACTCACCAGACTAAACAAGGAGAACGTTACTGTCAGCTGCCTGTCAGGTGGCAGGATCCACCACATAACCCACACACTCAGGTCACTCCACAACAAGTACAAATATGACTCTGTCATTGTCCATGTTGGTGTGAACGACCTGAGACATACCTCCCTGGACTACATGAAAAGAGACATGGAAGAACTCTCCGATCTTGTAGCCCAGGCAGGTATGACCCTAGCCCTGAGTAGCATTCTGCCATCACCCAGAATGATGCCGCAGTACAAGGACAAAATGATTGACTTCAACAATTGGCTAAGTTTCTGGTGCCATTCTAAAGGGATCCAGTATCTGTCTGCCTGGGATGACATGGTTGACAGACCACGATGCATTTCCAGAGATGGCCTGCACCTGTCACCCCTGGGATTCCAGATACTGCCTAAGGTTCTTGCTGCCCCTATAGTGCCTTTTTTAGGCAAGGTTCAAATGACAAATTCACCACCGTAACAGGAACAGGCAAGCAAAAACTGAGGGTGATGCTACTCAATGCTAGAAGTTTAAATCTCAAAATGCACTCACTCGAGGTACTCCTTAAAATGGAGAACATCGATATCTGTGCAGTGACTGAGACCTGGTTCAAGGCTCCAGAGAGCACCCCTGCACTACCAGGCTATAACTTATATCACACTTTTCGGCCATGTAACCTGGACCGGAACACCAAAGGCGGAGGTGTGTCCATATTCATTAAGGATATCCACAACTCCAGGCTAGTTGCTCAGCATAATGGAGCTGAGGTTATCCAAATGCAACTAACTCTGGGCAAAACTGCAATCCAAATTGTAGCTTGCTACAGATCACCCACCATGCCCCAGGATTCCCATCTTTTCTTGATGCACTGGAAAATATTAGGGTTCAACCAAACACCCTAATAATGGGCAATTTCAACTACCCACCATTAACTGGGAAAACTACTCATGTACCAACTCCTTCGCTCAACGCTTTTTGGAATTAATAAACTCCAATGCCCTGGATCAACTTATTCACACCCCCACTAGGGGCAACAATATCCTGGATCTAGTCATTACCAATATGAGTGACCGGTGTTCCACACCTGAAGTCAACACCTCACTGGTCCGCTCCGACCATAAGCTAATTACCCTAGATATCAACATCCTGCCTCCACCCCCCATTAAGAAAACCATGGTAAAAAATTTCTCCAAAGCCAACTTCTTGCTTCTTAAGACAGAAGTGGTGAACTTCATGACACCCATGCAGAAGGACAATACAGTTACGACTACTGAATCCTACACAATTGCACTTTATAAGCACTTACATGAGTGCATGGATCGTGCTATCCCAAACAGAACCAAGACGCTATCCTCCAAAAAGAGGAAGCCAATCTGGTGGTCCCCTGCCATAAACAAATTGTACAACAGAACGAAGAAACTCTTGCAAAAGAGAGTAAAATCCCACGAGTGGAGGAGCTCCCTGGTCAGCCTCAGTAAGAAGCTGCGATCCCTGATAAAATCCTCCAAAGCTAATTACGAAAACAAAATCACCACTGATTCTAAAGACAACCACAAAGCATTCTATAGCTATATCAAGAATCTCAATGGCTACACTCAGATCTGCTTTGAGTTACAATGGCACTAATTATACAGACCCAACTGATATTGCCAACATCCTGGCAGATAGGTTCAGTTCTAACTTTACCCCCTTTCACCCCCTAAAGAGCCCATCTCTATACCAGAAGAATGCAAAGTTCCTGTAATCACGGCTGCACAGGTAAAAAACACACTCTCCAAAGCCAAGAACACAGCATCCACGGGACCAGACAACATCCCAGACTGCATTCTACATGAACTACAGAACGAACTGGCACCCCACCTAAGTACCATGTTCAGTCATAGCCTCACCTCAGGCTTTGCACCTGCTGAATGGCGCACAGCAATGGTTATCCCACTCCACAAGGGGGGAGCCACCACAGACCCCGGGAACTACCGGTCCATTAGCCTGATGAGCCTGGTCTGCAAGGCCATGGAACGTATCATCATGGAACTTATAAACAAAGATATTGGTTATCTCCAAACTCTGGATCCCACCCAGTTTGGGTTTGTAAAAGGCAGATCATGTCTCCTAAACCTGATAGACTTCTTTGAAGCAGTCACCAAAGCCGTAGACAAGGGTAAGGTGGTTCATACAGCCTATCTAGATCTTGCCAAGGCTTTTGACACCATCCCCCACTCTGGAATTATAGATAAACTCACTAAACTAGGTATAAATCCCTATGTCACAAGATGGGTTGCCAACTGGCTCACTGACAGAACCCACACTGTGAAAGTAGCAGACTCCAAGTCTGACTTCAGACCAGTGACAAGTGGAGCACCACAGGGTTCAGTCCTGGGTCCTCTCCTGGTTGATATCTACTTCTCTGAAGTACAGGTTAACACAGAAGGTCTTTGGCTAATGAAGTTCGCAGATGACTGCAAACTAGGAGCCATAATCGAAACTCCTAATGATGTGGGCATCCTACAAAAAGGCCTCACTGAGACAGATGCCTGGTGTCAAAGCCATGGCCCCAAGCTCAATGCCAAAAAGTGCATTGTCATCCCCTTTGGTAAAAACTCTGTACCCATGAACTATAACATAGGCGGTAGTATACTTAACACTGAAAGTGTGATAAGAGACCTTGGGACACAGGTAGACAGTAGTCTCCTCTTTGATAATCACATCGTCACAGTAGTCAGGAAATCCTTCTAAGTGGCACACCTCATCCCAAAAGGTTTCTCATCCAGAAAAAAAGAGGTCATTGTTCCCCTTTACTCATCACTCATTAGACCCATTATAAAGTACAATACCCCTTTTGGTATGTACCTCACAAGACATCTACAACAACTGGAAAGGCCACAGAAATACCTCACAAAGAAGATTACCAGCCTCAAACAGATGCCCTACGCAGACCCTCTCAAAAAACTCCAGCTTTACTCCGTTGCATATCACCTACTCAGAAGTGATCTCTGCCTAACATAAAAAGCTATGTCAAACCCAGAGCTGTTGGACATGCTCCACTTAAAGAAATCACAATCCCTCCGAGCTACACACTCTAGGGACCTAAACCTTGTCACCACATTAAACAGAACATGCCGGAGGGATAGATTCCTGTCCCAGAGACTTCCCATACTCTGGAATAAACTACCTATCTATATCAAACAAAGCTCCTCATTAGCACTCTTCAAGAAAAATCTTGATGATTGGATGGGAAATAGGAAATTCACCCCGGGGATCACCTCTGTGGCTCTGCTCGACAATGGCACAGGAAAATAATTTTCTTGGGTGGCAAAAGCCAGGGTACCTTTTTGGCTGGGCTTGTATAGGCCCAAGGGCCGATAAGAAAATGAATCGGACCACTGCACACAGACTAGGTTAGCAGGCGAAGAATAAATCCTTTATTACAGACTTAGCGCTTTCACCATAACATATGGCATCCTCAGAGTAAAGACTTGAAAAACTCACAACCTTCTCATAGAACAAAACATTAATTGAACAATTGAAAAATTGAATAATGAAATAATGAAGTAAAATAAACTAAACAAAATAAACACACCATTGCCAATGAGCCCATACAATACACGTTCATATACATATAATATTATTTACATAAAAATTACATAAAACAGAAAACAAAAAAACCGCTAAGTCTGTAATAAAGGATTTATTCTTTGCCTGCTAACCTAGTCTGTGTGCAGTGGTCCGATTCATTTTCTTGTTTTTCTAGTTGGACCCTGTTTTGGGTTTGTTTTTTCTATTTGTTACTTTGTTTTCCCAGGGCCGATAACCTAGTACCTACCTACCTATGAACCTATAAATCAGACTCATTTGAAGTAACTATCAGACCTGACATCCCAACAGCTAAAACATTTTTCCAAAGCTAACTACAGTCTACTAAGCTATAGTATAAAATGTTTCAAACTCCCTGCAAACACAGCCAGCAATTACTCCTATGCAGAGGTGTATACAAATGACTTGTTTAAACACCTAAACAACTGTATTACCTGACTGGATCAAAACTAGATCATTCCAAAAAAAAAAAAAAAACAAGCCACTCTGGTGGACTTAAAGTATAAACAGGTTATATAACAAGCAGAAGAAACTGATGTCTAAGAGCAAAGGGGAACTGACTTAGCAGAGAAAAAAAATTACCTCCACAAGAAAATCATAAATCTTGTAAAGTCCTCCAAATCTAATTATGAAGCTAAAATAGCATCCCTAGCTAATGATAACCATAAGGCTTTATTTATCTACATCAGATATCTAAAAGAGAATGCCCAGCTATGTGCCGAACTAGTTGTGGCTGCTACCACTAATACAGTAACTAAGGAAATTGCCAACCTGCTAGCCAAAAGATTTGGCTCAAACTTCACCCCCCTGACTCCACCAGTCATATCCCAAGGCATTCCTGACACTAGTCCCTTCCCTAGTATCTCTAGAGAGCAGGTCATATCTGCGCTCTCCAATGCCAAAAACACAGCCTCAGTGGACCAGACAACATTCCAAGTTGTTTACTCAGCAATCTAAAACAAGACCTAGCAGAACCATTTGGAGCTCTCTGTAACTGTAGCTTGAGAACTGGCTATGCTCCAGCAGAGTGGAGAATAGCAACAGTAATCCCTTTGCACAAAGGGAACCCATCAACCGACCCTGGGAACTATAGACCCATAAGCCTAACCAGCCTCATTTGCAAGGCCATGGAAAGAATTATCATGGACCTTATCAGCAAGGACATAGCTGACCTTTAAACCCTTGACCTAACCCAGTTTGGCTTTGCTAAGGGTAGATCATGCTTGTTAAACCTGGTACACTTCTTTGAGAATGTCTCCAAAGCCCTGGATGAAGGTAAGACAGTGCATACTGCCTATTTTTAGCTATCTGATGCTTTTGACACAATTCTCTACTCAGATGTCATTGAGAAACTCACCCAGCTAAGGATTAACCATTACATCACTAGATGAATAGCCGACTGGCTCACAGACAGAACTCACATTGTTAAAGTTGGGAACACCACCTCTACCCGTAGACCAGTACGACAAGGATCTGTACTGAGCCTGTTACTGTTTGGAATCTATTTTTCAGAAGTGCAGGCCAAAGTAGAAGGCCTGCCACTTACCAAGTTCACTGATGATTATAAATTGGGTGCAATCACTGAGGCCTCAATGATGTTAACATATTACAGAAGCTGCTAACACAGACAAACTATTGGTGTCAAAGCCACTGACTAAATCGAAATGCAAAAAGTGCATTATTATCCCCTTTGACAAAGAGGAATACACTATTAATTACAGTATTGACAGCAGCCTCCTAAGCTCATACCCAGTGGTGCACGACTTGAGAACTTAGGTTGATAGAAATCTAAACTTTGATCACCATATTTCCATAGTGGTAAGGAAAGCCTTCTACATTGCACATCTCATAAGTAAGGGTATTGCATCCAGGTCTAAGGATGTTATAACTCCACTGTACTTGACCCTCATTAGACCACTAATTGAGTAAAATGCCCCTTTTGCATTCACCTCACCAGACACCTGCAGCAGCTGGAGTAACCACAGAAGTTTCCCACAAGGAAAATTCAGGGCTTCCAAACCATGTCTTATGTAGATAGACTGAAAGTCCTGTCACTGTACTCTGTATCTTATAGTCTGCTGAGAGGTGATGTGTGCCTAGCTTGCAGGGCAGTCTTCAACCCTGCCCTAATGGAAATACTGCACATCCACAAACTAAATGGCACAAGAGTCACTTGCTCCAGGTATGTTTTAACTAGCCTGTGACATCAACAGAGCATGCTGGAGTGACAGATACTGTATGTCTCCCAGAGACTGAATATGCTTTGGAGTAGACTCCCAATTCATGTTAAGCAGAGCTCCTCACTGACCATATTCGAGTGTAACCTGGACAATTGCATGAGAGACAGCAAATTCATCCTGGGGTGGTGGCAATGTCCCTTATGGACAGAGGTAGTCAGTGCTGACCTGAGACTTGCTCTGCTAATAACAAGTAACATGGGGTTAACACAGCTAAGATTGTGAAGGTAACTCGGGTATAACATGGCTAGGCACACAAGGGCTCTAGGGCCTTTAGCCTAATAACCTCCTATGATCCTAAAAGGGAGCAGATTAAAACAAGAGTGTTTAAGAAGAGGGATGAGGAGAGGTGTATAGGGGAGAAGAGATAGAAATAATATTTCAGGAGTTTTACTTGGAACTATATCACAGCCCTAAAAAGGGAGAGGGAGAAATAAGAAATGAGGCTGAGAATATGGTCGTGTCAGGGGCCTGAAACAGGTGAATAACAGTGCCAGGAGTTCATAAGGCCACTAACAAGGGCAGAATTGAGGAATGCGATTAAGTAACTGTGAAGGAGTAAAAATACAGGTTGTGATGGACTCCTGGTAGAATTTAGTCTTACTCAACTCTCAAAAACAGTAAACTGACAAACTGGGTAAAAGACACTGCTGGAAACAGAGGCACCGAACACTTCAGGACCAAAAACAAGAAATTCTTTAATGCGAAACAAATAAAACCAAACAGTAATGTAAAGCGTTTTTCGTCTGGTTACATAGCCAGACTTCTTCAGATAAAGAAAGCAAAAAGTTTGCAACATTAAGTATTCACCCTGTACCTTCCTATTAAGCTAATTAACCAATAAAAATACATCTCCATAGAAACAATTAAAAGGCAGTAATTAGATAATGTTAAAACAGCCAAGTTCAGCATTTTCCAACTTAAAAGGCTACAAAAAAGTATTAAGCAAGCAACCCCACCATCTCCACCCACCAACCCAAAACATGTTACCATAAAGTTTATTACCAAATGTAATATTAAATATTGGTTAAAAGTTTACTTAGAATTAACACTAAAACTTGTTAAAATAGTTTTATACTGTCTCTAGACACCTACATACGTTATTTGTACAAAGTGTTGTTAGAATACTCCAATTAACTACAAAAAATGTATGCAGTTACTTCAGACCAGAGGTTCAAAAATCCATTAAGCTGTTACACTTCCAAGGTGTGACAATATTCTACACTAAACCTCCAGTTTTTATGTATAGTCGCACCTTGGAAGTGTAACAGCTAGAGTTGTATGAAAGGTTGGACACTAAGGAGGGAGAAAAGGACCTGTACCGATTGGCTAGACAGAAGGACCGAGCTAGGAAAGATGTGCAGCAGGTAAGGGTGATAAAGGATAATGAGGGAAATGTACTCACAAGCGAGGAGAGTGTGTTGAGCAGATGGAAAGAGTACTTTGAGGGGTTGATGAATGAAGAGAATGAGAGGGAGAGAAGGTTGGATGATGTGCGGATAGGGAATCATGAAGTGCAGTGGATTAGCAAGGAGGAAGTAAGGATAGCTATGAAGAGGATGAAGAATGGAAAGGCTGTTGGTCCAGGTGACACACCTGTGGAAGCACGGAGGGGTTCAGGTGAAATGGCAGTGGAGTTTTTAACTAGATTGTTTAATGAAATCTTGGAAAGTGAGAGGATGCCTAAGAAATGGAGAAAAAGTATTTTGGTACCGATTTTTAAGAATAAGGGTTATGTGCAGAACTGTAGTAACTACAGAGGGATAAAACTGATCAGTTACAGCATGAAGTTATGGGAAAGAGTAGTGGAAGCTAGGTTAAGAAGGGAGGTGATGATTAGTGATCAGCAGTATGGTTTCATGCCAGGAAACTGATCAGTTACAGCATGAAGTTATGGGAAAGAGTAGTGGAAGCTAGGTTAAGAAGGGAGGTGATGATTAGTGATCAGCAGTATGGTTTTATGCCAGGAAAGAACACCACAGATGCGATGTTTGTGGAGAAGTACAGAGAAGGTCAGAAGGAGTTGCAATGTGTCTTTGTGGACTTAGAGAAAGCATATGACAGGGTGCCTAGAGAGGAGTAGTGGTACTGTATGAGGAAGTCGGGAGTGTCAGAGAAGTATGTAAGAATGGTACAGGATATGTATGGGGGTAGTGTGACAGCGATGAGGTCTGTAGTGTGAGTGACGGATGCGTTTAAGGTGGAGGTGGGATTACATCAAGGATCAGCTCTGAGCCCTTTCTTATTTGCAATGGTAATGGACAGTTTGACAGATGAGATCAGACAGGAGTCCCCGTGGACTATGATGTTTGCAGATGACATTGTGATCTGTAGTGAGAGTAGGGAACAGGTGGAGGAGACCCTGGAGAGGTGGAGATATGCTCTAGAGAGAAGAGGAATGAATGTCAGCAGGACTAAGACATAATAATATGTGTGTGTGAATGACAGGAAGGATAGAGGAATGGTGAGGATGCAGGGAGTAGAGGTGGTGAAGGTGGATTGTTTAAATACTTGGGATCAACAGTTCAGAGTAATGGTGAGTGTGGAAGAGAGGTGAAGAAGAGAGTACAGGCAGGTTGGAGTAGGTGCGGAAGAGTGTCAGGAGTGATTTGTGATAGATGGGTAGCAGTAATAGTGAAAGAGAAGGTCTACAAGAGGGTAGTGAGACCAGCTATGTTATATGGGTTGCAGACAGTGACAGTGACAAAAAGCCAGGAGTCAGAGCTAGATGTGGCAGAGTTAAAAATGTTAAGATTTGCACTAGGTGTGACGAGAGTGGACAGGATTAGGAATTAGTATATTAGAGGGTCAGTCCAGATTGGAAGGTTTGGAGACAATACCAGAGAGGCAAGATTACATTGGTTGGGACATGTGCTGAGGAGGGATGCAGAGTATATTGTGAAAAAGATGCTAAGGATAAAGCTGCCAGGTAACAGGAAAAGAGGAAGGCCTAAGATAAGGTTTATGGATGTGATGAGAGAGGACATGCAGGTGGATGGTGTGATAGAGCAAGATGCAGAGGACAGGAAGAAATGGAAACAGATGATCCACTATGGCAACCCCTAATGGTAGAAGCCGAAAGAAGAAGAACAACAACAAAAAAAGACAAAAAAATGAGGGGACTTGGGCAGACTAAAATTCATGCAAGAATGACGATCACTCATCCTCATGGGAACAAAATGGTATACAGTAGAGAACATGCCCATAAGCATTGATGAGTGTGAAAAATTAGGGCATGAATGGCTGGTTAGGCTTAAAAAGGCTCAATGGCTCTTAATGTAGTAACCTCCTATGATCCTGTTGGTTTCGATGGTGCTGTATTAGCATCTTTCATGCAGTCTGAGGCATATGTCTGTTAGGGACAAGATAACATCCCAGGGTGGTTATTAAAAAATCTAAAACAAATCCTAGTGGAACCTCTTGGTATTCTCTTTAACCATAGCCTGAGCACTAGATTTGTTCCAGCAGAGTCGAAAACAGCAACAGTATTCCCCTTGCAGAAAGGGGGTCCATGAACTGACCCTGGGAACTATAGACCCATAAGCCTAACCAGCCTTATCTGCAAGGTCATGGAAAGAATCCTCCTGGACCTTATCAACAAGGACACAGGCAACCTTCAAACTCTTGACCTGACCTAATTTGGTTTTGTCAAGGGTAGCTCTTGCTTATTAAACATGGTGTACTTCTTTGAGAATGTCACCAAGGCCCTGGATAAGGCCAAAACAGTACATAGTGCCTATCTTGATTTAGCAAAGACCTTTGACACAATCCCCCACTCAGGGATCATTGAGACACTCCACCAGCTGGAGATTAACCTATATGCCATTAGATGGGTAGCCAACTGACTCACTGACAGAAAGAACACTGTCAAAGTTGGGGAATCTGCCTCCACCAGTAGATCAGTTACACTGGGGTACCACAAGGATCTGTGCTAGACCCTCTGTTGTTTGGAATCTATTTTTCTGAGGGCCAGGAGAAAGTAGATGGCATGTAGCTTACCAAGTTTGCAGATGACTGCAAACTGGGCGCAATCACTGAGTTCCCCAATGATGTAAACATATTACAGAAGGGTCTGACACAGAAAAATGATTGGTGTCAAAGTCATTCACTAAAACTAAACCAAACAAAATGCCTCATTATCCCCTTTGGCAAATAAGTAGCCCCTGCTAATTGTGATATAGATAGCACCCCTCTAAGCTCAAACCCAGTGGTGTGAGACTTGGAAACACTGGTTGATAGCAATTTAAACTTTGATCACTATCTATCCATAGTGGTAAGGAAGAGCTTCTACATTGTGCATCTCATAAATAAGGACATCACATCCAAGACTAAGGAGGTTATAACTCTGCTGTACTCAACCCTTATCAGACCATTAATTGAATACAACGCTCCCTTCTGTTTGTATCTCAACAGACACCTGCAGCAACTGGAGAGTCCACAGAGGCTTCTAACCAGGAGAATCTAGGGCCTTCAAAATGTGGCTTCCATGAAAATACTGACAGCCCTGCCTTTGTACTTTGTATCATACAGGCTACTGAGAGGTGACCTATGCCTGGCCTACAGAGCAGTCTCAGGCCCTGCCCTACTGCAAATGCTGCACATGTGCAAATCAAATGGGACAAAGGATCTCAACCTAGCCTGTGACATTAACAAAACATGTTGGAGAGACAGATATATATCCCAGAGATTGCACACTCCTCTGGAATATACTCCCACTTCCCATGAAGCAGAGCTCTTCAGTGACCCTATTTAAGTGCAACCTTGACAATTGAATGGGTGACTGTAAATTCACCCTGGTGGTAGCATGTATGTCTCTCATGGACAGGGGTAGTTGGTGCTGACCATAGAATCACTCTGTCAACAATGACCATCTAACTATAGCCAATTAGAGTATGTGGGATTTTTAGACAGCTAGGCTTGTAAAGACCCTAGGGACATTAGCCTAGTAACCTCTTATGGACCTATATCTTATGATCCTATGAACAGCAGGCTAGATGTTCAGTGAGACATGGATGAAAAAGCCTGTCCATCTTTCTACCTTTAGGGCTAGTGTGTCTTTAAATATTACATTTTTGGTCCTAACAATGTCACCTTTTTAATGCAAATAGTTCAGTACACTGATGAAGAGATTTTTAGACAGCTAGGCTTGTAAAGACCCTAGGGACATTAGCCTAGTAACCTCTTATGGACCTATATCTTATGATCCTATGAACAGCAGGCTAGATGTTCAGTGAGACATGGATGAAAAAGCCTGTCCATCTTTCTACCTTTAGGGCTAGTGTGTCTTTAAATATTACATTTTTGGTCCTAACAATGTCACCTTTTTAATGCAAATAGTTCAGTACACTGATGAAGAGATGTGATTTGTCTCTATCTCATTGGAGAGTATCATGCTCCTTCTCTCCTTACTGTGATACATAATGACATTGAAGGAGAAACTGAGTATGAGTAGAGCATTTTGCTCTGACTGACTGAGAACTGCTAATTTTCTCCAAGAAAAGGTGCCCTTTTATAATGCATAGCAAGATAAGAGCCTAAACTCCAACTTTCCAAGCCGTTGTATTGCTTCTGAGCTATTGATGCCTGAATGTCAGACTTCCTTCATAAATATCTGCAGAAAAAATGCGGCCAAGACAACTACCATTTCCCTTGTTGTTGATGAGGAAAATAAACCCAGGAAGGTTTCCAGAGCAACTGCCATACATAGCTGTAAAATGAAGGTGGGTGCTGGAATATTCTGTCACTTATTAAGGTAAATGTACACTGCTAGAAGCAAACTTAATTATTTTAATAATACAGGAGCTTAAGACTTAACACATGGTAGAAGAAAAACAAATATGGTATGATGGGTTTTACATGACAATTACTGGGGTTTGGCAGTTTTGCTAGTGTTGAGATTACTGGCAGACAGATTACTGCAGTCTAAGAATATGCATGTCTACAGCAAAGTAGTAAGACAATATAGATGATGAAAGAACATCTCTCTGAAGTTTCTTTTAGCAACATGTCTCTGACCAAAACGCCTTGCATCCATGAAAATAATACTGGCTACATGCCTTCTTAATGCCCAGATGACTAAATGCCCATATGCCATTCCCATGCAGTAGCTATCCTTTTCATGGAAGACCAAACTAGTAAACACAATAGTAAACCTGATCTGTCTCACAGTGAGGTTCTGTAGTAAACCAAGTAGTAAACCTGATCTGTCTCACAGTGAGGTTCTGTATTAAACCAAGTAGTAAACATGATCTGTCTCACAGGGAGGTTCTGTAGTAAACCTGATCTGTCTCACAGTGAGGTTCTGTAGTAAACCAAGTAGTAAACCTGATCTGTCTCACAGTGAGGTTCTGTAGTAAACCAAGTAGTAAACCTGATCTGTCTCACAGTGAGGTTCTGTAGTTAACCAAGTAGTAAACCTGATCTGTCTCACAGTGAGGTTCTGTAGTAAACCTGATCTGTCTCACAGGGAGGTTCTGTAGTAAACCAAGTAGTAAACCTGATCTGTCTCACAGGGAGGTTCTGTAGTAAACCAAGTAGTAAACGTAAACCAAGTAGTAAACCTGATCTGTCTCACAGGGAGGTTCTGTAGTAAACCAAGTAGTAAACCTGATCTGTCTCACAGGGAGGTTCTGTAGTTAACCAAGTAGTAAACCTGATCTGTCTCACAGGGAGGTTCTGTAGTAAACCAAGTAGTAAACCTGATCTGTCTCACAGGTAGGTTCTGTAGTAAACCTGATCTGTCTCACAGTGAGGTTCTGTAGTAAACCAAGTAGTAAACCTAATCTGTCTCACAGTGAGGTTCTGCAGAGAGCAGTCCATACTTCCTTTGTGTACTCAGACAATGATGAAGCATGATCTTATTTCCAGGCTAGTGACTGTCTTCAGTTATTAGCAGCATGAAAGGCAACATTATCACTGATCTTCCACCTAACTAACTGGACGACAGGGAAGGGTTAGGAAAAAACCTAGAGCAACACATGCAAAAAATAAAAGGCAGATCCTAGATCTTATTATAGCTTCAACATGTATACCAATGTACTTGTGTACAACACAGTCTCCATACTGTCTCCTACAGCATTTTAATACAGAAAATGTAGTGTTGTCAGAGCACTACACAGCGGAGATTCTTGCATCTGAGAGCGGGAGAGAGAATGGAGCAATGTAAACCTTTCTTGAAGCTGCTGTTTCACTCCCCAAAGGCAGAACTTGATACACAAGCTTGTAATGTACTACTTGGAAGCTATCCAGGATGAGCATTTGGACAGTCAGTTATAACCTCTCAGTGAGGTCATTCAAAAAGGAAAAAAAATATATTTTGTGAAAGAGCAATAAATCTTGGTCTTAGTGATCATTTTCTTACATCTCTCAGTAGTCTCACCAATTCCACACCATGTTTTCGGAAGCACTGTTAATCATTTTTATTTAAATGAGACAATAAATGATGCATCTGCTGTTATATATCTTACTTGATATATTTTCTTTTCTTACCAATGTATGACTGACATTGTCTTTTTACCCATGTTCTTTATCTTCTTTTACCTGGAGTGTTTTTATTAATTCTTGTTATATTACTATGCTCAGCATACATGATGTAACCTGTTTTGTGTATCACGCTGGATGTACTGTATTTGTATAACTTGATGTTGGAACTTTTCTCCCCGGGCCTCCGCTGAAAATGGGCCTGGTCCAGTCAGAATTTCCCGGTTAAAAAATGTAAAATAAAAATAAATATATGATAATCCATAAATTAAGTCTTATTTGCATGGGAAGAAAATAATTGCTATTTGCCAGTTAACTTACATGAGCTGTATAGAGTTTATATCAAGAGCTAAAAGTATACGCTGTATACTTTTTTATTTTAGTGAGGAAAATCATTTATTTTATCAATTAAACTTTCTTTGAATCTCTGTCATTAAAAATGGAACACTTGAGTTTTGTTTAATCAATAGCAGTAACCATAGTAAATCTGAGATTACAGAGTTTTGGAAACAAGGTTGTTCCCCTCCCATTCAATGCTGTGTGACCTTGGATTAGTGTTTGGCATGGGGAAATGGAAGTAGATGAGCCACTTGACCTCCTCATTTTTGTAAAATTTGGTGATTTGTGATGGCTTTCTTGTTTTGTTGCTGTGTATGGAAGTGAAATAACAATAAACTACCATATATCCTTTTGGGCATCCAAAAGTTTAAGACCAATTCACTGCAGCATGTTTATGCAATTCTCCCTCCCTCAGAAGAACCTTATTTCACTTCATTCCCTGCAAACAACAGAATGACAATAAAGTGAAAATGAATGTCATAGAAATGTCAGAACATCTGTAGCCAAAGAGCTATTAATTTGAAAATTTTCATTTCAGCCATAGTGTATTTACCAAAGTGTTGACACTTATGGTATTATTTCACATATTTTGGACTAGGAGGTGACACAGGTTACATATGCACACAATTAGAATTACCACCTGTCCCTTCTTCTGCAGGACAGTCCGTACTTGAGCTGCTGCACCCTGAAAAAAAAAACATGAAAAATAACGAATATCTTGAACTTTCAGGGCAAAATGCTCTTCTTCTACTAATGGCCATATAAAACAATTTTACATGAAATACCATAATGTGATAGTAAATAATAGAAACAACTCAAATTCTACATCAATGAGGTTGTATTTTAGCAAAGGGAGAGGTCCGGTTCTTTGCAATTGTTGTGAAAGTAGCCATGAATCAACTTTGGGAATAAACATTTTATGAGACTTTTTATTATCCAGTCCTGAAAAATCTCATATTTCCATGAAGATTGTCCTATATTTTGGTATCTGAAAAGGTGGCAACCCTACTTGTAATGCCAAAGTCACATGCAGTTATGTTCTGAGACTACAATCCCACCTTGAATCTCAAGTCAGCGACTAGCCGTAGGACTATCCTTACCAGTCTAAACTATATTAAACTAATATCAACTTATAACAAATTTAATCAAAACTCTATTAATCACTTTATCCTGGACTAGACAGTAACAAATCTCATAAAATGTTTATTCCCTGACATCATTCATGGTTAACTAATAAAAGATAAGTATTTTCCATTTCACACTAGATGTGCTAAGAATAGTACACTTTCTGTCATATCTTCCAAATGAAAAACATCACAAGAACAAAACATGAAAATGTATTATCTGAGGAATCCCAGGATGTTCTGGATTGTAGCAGGATGATACTTGTAGAGACTCTACTACTGTTATGAAGCCCTTTGCAAATTAGCTTTCTTTTGCCAATCCCTCATGTATAGTCCTGTGGCTTTCTCTCTTGGCACCCCCCTCTACTGTTGTTAAGTCTGAATTTTGCCTATTCTTCTTTTGCACAATGAATACATTCTGAATCTCACTACCAGGTCTTCAGATACCTGCTGTAGATGGCCTTTCATTTATATTCCAGAAAACTTTTATACCTTTATCGCCCCAGCCCCCATCTCAGTCTAACCATTTCTACAAGTATATTCTCTGAATACATTTAGCATTTTTCAAAGCCAGAGCTTCTTGTGACGTAAAGAGCTAATCTTCCATCTTTCTGTCCTTACTCAGTTTTCCCATTTGCCTGGATTCCTTCTTTCATTTGCTTCTTTCACACTGTTACAGGACACTGCATGCTCACCTCTATGACTAAGCTAAAATTCAAGATTCTGTCTCTGAAACACCCACCTTTCTGTGGACAAAAAAAAAAAAAAAGAGGAAAGATGCTTGACAACTGCTCACAACATCCTGAGTTCTTAGCTCAGTGAGACAGCTAAAATTCAAAACTCTCTCTCTGTCTGTCCGAAACACCTTCCTTTCGGTGAACAAAAAACAAAAACAAAAGAAGCTTGACAACTGCTCACAAGTCCTGTGTTCTTAGCTCAGTCACATGGCTAAGATTCAAGAATCTCTCTCTGAAACACCCTCCTTTCTCCTAACAAAAAAGAAGCAGCTCAACTACTGCTCATACATCCTGAGTTCTTAGCTCACTCACATAGGTATAAGGTGGTATGGCCAATATGGCTAACTGAGAGCAGCAAATGGTGAAAACTCTGTGACTGAAAACTTTTGTCTGACAGAAATTCAAATAAAAAATTAAATTTGAAGATAATTGTTAGCTATTTTTATTCACCAATAGTTAGAGAAAATATTTATAGCTTCAAGTTCTTCAAAAGCTGCAATTTTTCTGTCAGAATTTCAACTACTTGGTTACGAGAGAAAAGACTTCAACATGAGTCACTCAAATGGTGCTCAGGATTCTTGTGTTAAAAAAGACATACGGTCATTAATATCCAGTATGCAGGATGTATTACTTTAAACAGATAAATTGGATACCAAACTAGAAAGTTTCAAAGAAGAGACCAGAAAGAATTTGAAACATTTAGAAATCCTTTTGAAACAACAAAGTGTACAAATAAGCAATATGGAGGAATCTTTAAATGATCATGACTGAAGAATAACTAAAGATGACTCTGACTGAATTTTTTTAAGAACAAAACAACCGACTCATAGAAAAACTTATAACATTAGAATTTATGATATAACTGAAAAGTATTAGGGAAACAATATAATAAACTTCTTAATAACCTGGCTACATAAAATGGTAAATCTACTTGAAACTTTATCCTTTGGAATTGAAAGAGCACATAGATCCCTGAGAGCACCTTCAAAGAAGGAAAACTCGCCACCCTTGATCAATTATAGTTACATTTGTCTCTAGCTTAGAAAAAGATCAAATATTAAAAACAGCATAGTCTAGCCCACCTATTAAAATGGGTGTAGTCAGATTTGACAATGATTATTCCAGTAAAGTAATGAGTAAAAGAAAATCCTGTTTACCACTGATCAAGAAACTTAAAAATAAAACAATATTAAAGCCTCATTAGTGTTTCCTGCAAAGATCAATTGATTTCTTTCTGTAGAAACCAAAATATTTAACATGCTGGAGAAGACATCCACTTTTGTTAATAGCAATAAAATGCTTAATAATACTGAAGAAATGGAATGGCACAATATATCCCTATAATTCTGAGCAAGCTGAATTCCTGGAAATTTGTTTCTAAAATTAAAAAGCCTAAAACAAGTGACTTTCATTCTTTCATTGCAAGACTTTTTTTTCTGAAACAATAGATTTGCCCTTGAAATGAAAGGTTTGCACTGGAATGGCACAATATATCCCTATAATTCTGAGCAAGCTGAATTCCTGGAAATTTGTTTCTAAAATTAAAAAGCCTAAAACAAGTGACTTTCATTCTTTCATTGCAAGACTTTTTTTTTCTGAAACAATAGATTTGCCCTTGAAATGAAAGGTTTGCACTGGACTTTAAGCTTCAAAACATATGTAGATATGTACTTGTATTTTAATCTAAAACATTTTTCATGATGAGGAATAGAAATGGTTAGTTTTACTGTTTTACTGTATGTACAGTGAAAAACTTCATGTATTTTATTTAACTAAACGTATAAGTGTATGTCTAAATGTTAAACAAATACTTCCTGTGAGAGAATGTCATTAAATTATAAACAATTCAATTGGTAACTTTAAGACTATATAAGCTAAGATTTTTATTTTATTTGTTCAACTTTGCTTAGTATGTGCATTACTCGGTTAATTGAATGACAGATCTAAGTAATACCATAATTAGAAGTGTTAAAGTGCTAGTGATTTTGTTTTCTTTGTTGGTTTGCAACACATTTCTTTCACAGGTCAATTATGAAGCAAGAAACACATAAAAAAAGCTTGAGAACAAATGAATGTACCATTTCTATCAGAATGCTGGTTTCTTCCCACCTTCAGCTGTTCTGAAGAAAAGCTATGTTAAAATTCATCACTGATGTCTGTAGAAAGGAGCTTTGTTTTTCTTTTTGTTTTTTTCAAGTATATATGTGAGAAATCAACTCAAAATAATACCCTTTGCCTTTTCTTCGAAGTGAAGAATATGCAAGAAAAATGCTATAGTTATGTTTTATACTCATATGTTGCCAACATAAAATTTGATTAAAATTTGCATGTTAATAGCTTATGTTGCAGTGTTAGTAACAGTAACTATGCATATTCCCCAGGATTCAGTACAGCCTATGTAGTGATTTTTTTACCATGTGTGCATTGCAGAGTAATGTGCACATGGCCGCAGAAAGTGCCATGTAGAGGTGCACACCCCCACACAAACCAGGTAAACAGTGAGGTATGATAATTAAAGCATATGCAGCGAACTGCATGCTAATCAACCAATCCAAGATGGTGGAGCTATTCAATAAGTTACAAAGCATCTGTGTAGACTCTGTGCTGATTTGTCCTAAGTATTCCCAAACTTTTGGAATACAGTCACACAAATTTGTCTACATGGACAGAACCATGTCAAATGCTGCATTTACAAGGTAAGTCTTGAACCTGGAGTGTATTGCATAATAATAGGAATGAGTGGCATATCCTTGTATCACACTAATAGAGCAAAATATCCTTGTTTGTGCCATAACAGTAACTCACCTTTACTCTCCCCACAAAAGAACAGTCTATCATTGTTTATGCCATAACTGTGACTCACCCCACAAAAGAACAGGAAAATGACACAATTTGCTAACAAACTCTCTTTGAAATGCTAGAAGTTCTATCAAAGGAACTTACGTATTTATCACATAGCATTCCATTTTTCATGTATTGGCAGTCATGTATACCTCTGAAATGGCTTAGCAAACATGCCCATGCCATCAGTACACTTCTAACTAATGCATACAGATAAAAGTTTAAAAGCCTATGCATCAGATATTTCTTAAATACATTCTGCATATACAATATGTAGATGACCAAATGGAAGCATGCCTTCGGAAGTGCGGTACTTCTCTGTACAAATATAGCCTGAAGCAATAGCATTATGTGCAGTCATTCCAACATAGCATCTCCACCATCAGTTTGCCTAGCTACATGGTTGCCTTTCTATGGTGTAGATTCAGGACTGTTAGCATGGTGAAAATGTAAATAAGGTGTGAGCTCATTAGAACTGCAGAATCCCAAAAAGTTAGATCTGTGTATGAGATATAAACATAATGCAGGCACTCATTGTTTGTTTTTAATGGATTGCAAGTGTGACTGATTAGTTGTTGGGAGAAGGAAACACACAGCTGCACTGCAGGCTGCCTTACTTCCACTGGGTGTGTCAGATTAGATCTACAAAGTGTTAAATATAAGGTTGGAAATGTAAGTAAGCAGCA
This sequence comes from Protopterus annectens, assembly GCF_019279795.1. Taxonomy (NCBI): domain Eukaryota; kingdom Metazoa; phylum Chordata; order Ceratodontiformes; family Protopteridae; genus Protopterus; species Protopterus annectens. The sequence continues at coordinate 1,124,796,945 of NC_056730.1, read as the reverse complement.
CATAAGTCACAGGTTGTGTTCCTTAATATCCAAACTGCCCTTCATTTCTTGGCAACTGCATATGATATTATTTCCACTTAATATCCTTACACATTTTTAATACCAATGATACAAAATGGCTTACACACTGCATATCACAGAGTACTGCTCAGATAAATGAAGAATGGCCAACAAATACACAAATACAAGACAGAGCTGTATATTTGCAAGCAATAATAATAACAGGCTGTGTGATCACTAGTTGCACTACATCCAAAACTAATAGTTGTACAAATAGCACTTGTATGGTTTGACATCACTGTAGTTACTAAGAAGAGAACTCCAAAATGGATGCGTTCCGGACCAGCAGGTAACAGTTTCCAAGTGCGATGGTAAATACGACAAGATAATAAAGCAAAATGCCAAGAAATTATTTTCATTTATATTGAAAAACTGGAATTTGATATCCCAAGATGATTCAAAAATAGGTCCATTGTTGAACATCCAAGAATAGTATTTAGGAAGAACCCTAACCTCAAGGGTATCTTACAGAGGAAAACGTTGTCATTCAATTCCCGGGATGGCATGTTTAAATGTAATATGTGCCGATACTGTAGGTACATAAAGACGGGCTCTAGGCATATAATAAGAGACTCAACATATTCCAGTAAGGGTAGACACAACTGCCAAAGTTCACAAGTGGTATATGTAGCCCAATGTACTTGTTGTTCGGCGTTCTATGTCGGGAAGACCGACAGAAAATTACAGGAATGCATTTATGAACATCTATATTCAATGAGAAAAGGTAAAAAGGAGAATGCCTTAGCCAAACACATCTTGGACAATCCAAATCACACTTTTCAGTTTTATGTAATAGACCAGGTTAAATCCAATGGTAGGGGAGGTCCTATATCCCTTTTGTTGGAATATAGAGAATTAGTATGGCAACTAAGATTGGATGCATGTCATGCACCTGGCATCAATGGTTCTTTGGCGTTAACTTGTCTTTTAAAATTAAAGCAGCTGAATAGATAATGGTTTTCCTTTGCTTTACAGGCTATGATTGGGCTTTATAGCATTTAATAGAAATGTTTTATAATCAACACAAAATAATCATTTATATATATATTTTTTTTTTACCAAGATGACAGAATGTTTTAGTTTTATTAGATCTAGTCCATCAAATCTTTTTTTAATGTTATTTAACTAGATCTCCTTCGGCTTATATATGATCCAGCATGGCTAGGTGCTTATAATTTTCTTTGCGATTTTTGTATAACGATTGAGTTTCAATACTTTTCACAGTTCTTTTTAGTTACATCAGCATTTGTTAGTTTAACACTTTCTGTCTATTACCCAATACCCGGTGATTGTTTCCTGGTCGGGTAGATGGGCTTCTCCGCCTAGATGGAGTGGGCGGAACCAGATTATAGGGTGTTCAGCCCTTCAATTTAATTTTATTATTGTCACATATTCACTTTTCAGTCGGAGTACTGCGGCTTTAAATAAGGGGAGGAGACCACGAGTGGTTTGAAGATAGCAAAGTGTTATTCTGGCAAAATTTGTTACTTAACATTTATTTTACTAATAGTTGTTGTATCAGCCAGATTGAAATGACTTATGTATTAACATACTAGTTGTGAATCAAATCAAAACACTGATCAGGGTAAGTTGTATTAATTGGTGTAGCACTTTATATTCATTAATTTGTTTATTCAATTATGAATATTTAGTATGGTAACAAAATGTTATAGAGGTCAGGATAGATGTGTTGTCATTCAATATTCCTACTATGAGTTATAGCGGATTACCGGGTAGGATGGACTTTATCAGTTGTTTTTATATTGTATGTTTTTATGTTGTATTTTTATACTTTACCCAGGTTAACTAGAAGGTAGTGCTTCTTCATTTTTCTGGTGTAGCACACGGCGTAAAACTGTTTTGTTTACCTGTATTGGTATACTAGGACACATGGGTTACTACAGAGTTAGTGTACTTGGTATAGTATATGTAGATTTTTTTAAAATAACGAGTATTCACATCTAAGTCTATGAATGTGGGATTTAGTGGATTTTGAATGGTTTGAGTAAACGAGGTGACTTTTACAATTTTGTATTTAAACCATGTGGCTGATTTTTAAACTGTTTTTACGTTATTTCTGAAGAAGTCGGCGTGTCAGCCAACAAAAAGCCTGAGTTTTTGAGCTTAAAATTAAAGTGGAAATCTTGCCATTCTTGGCATTTTGCTTTATTATCTTGTTGTATTTACCATCACACTTGGAAACTGTTACCTGCTGGTCCAGAATACATCCATTTTGGAGTTCTCTTCTTGGTTTTCTCTGTTCCTTGGTTTGTGAATCACTGTAGTTACTGTTGCAGTTGGTTTTGTGCATATTGAGTTACGTTCTTTGCTGCAAAGTTGTTTGTCTGGCAAAGAAGGATAAGACACCCATCCTGTGTCCTGAAGGTCCATTTGAGTGAGTGTTCAAATCCAAACCTAAGTAGAAATATCTCATGTGTATTTTCCTCATTTCTACTATCACTCCCTTTCCTTTCTTTTTTCTTTGTTTTTATTGGCCAGTGCACACAGGGGAAACAGTGAAACATGAATGTCAGGTTTGGCTGTGATTATCTGGTTTTCATAAAGTGCAGCAGTGGACAAACTGGACAACTGGCTCACCCAAGAAGCAGACAGGACCTACACAGTCAAAAATAGAAACCAGATGCATTCAGTAAATACTATTGGGCAGCACGCAAACCTGGTTAACATCAAGACCTTAAGAATGATTAGTAAAATAGGGAATGTCATGTAAACAGTCCAGTGGAATCAGATGTTAAATGTAGGACTGAAGAACAGATGGTTCTGGGTTCTAGTACAGGGTGTGCAACTTTTGTTTTACTGTTGTGACATTACAGTGGATAGCAATGAACTGCAACATAGACAAGTGTTTTCTCAGCCTTCTTGTGGTAATAGCTGCAACTGTAGTGCTGCCATACACATGGTCCTGGGTTCAAATACAGCATATTGTATACACTTTTACTTTGGTTCCATTTTCCATCATAGCCACACTCGCTTATAACACCTGACATGGTGTATAGGTTCATAGGTTCATAGGTAGGTACTAGGCTATCTGCCTGAGGGCATTTATAAGCCTAGCCAAAGTGTGTCAGCTTTTGCCACCCCATTGATTAATTAACTGATCCTCTGTCAAGCAGAGCCAATGAAGTGATCCCACTGGTGTATTTTCTGTTACCCATCGACTCATCAAGGTTTCTCTTGAAGGTTGTTAGTGAGGGGCTCTGCCTGATGTAATTTGGAATTTTGTTCCAAAACATGGGGAGTCCTTGTGACAGGAATATATCCCTCCAGCATGTACTATGTATTGTTGTGGTGAGATTTAGCTCACTAGAGCGCGTGGCTTGCAGTGACTTGGATTTCTTTAGATGGAGCATGTCCATCAATTCTGAGTTGGACATGGCTTTGTAAGTAAGGCAGAGATTACCTCTGAGTAAGCGATATGTCACTGAGTACAGCCAGAGATTTTTCAGTCGGGCTACATAGGACATATGTTTGAGACCAGTAATCCTCTTGGTGAGGTACTTTTGTGGTCTTTCCAGCTGTTGGAAGTGTCTTGTGAGGTACATCCCAAATGGGGCATTGTACTCTATGATGGGTCTAATGAATAACGAGTAGAGGGGCACTATAACCTCTTTATTTCTAGATGTGAACCCTTTACTAATTAGATGGGCCACATAGAAGGATTTCCTAACTACTTTGGCAATATGATTGTCAAAAGAGAGATTACTATCTACCTGGGTCCCCAGATCTCTTATTACCTTTTCTGTATTAAGGGGGCTGCCACCTATGTGGTAATTTGTGGGTGTTTTGTTTTCACAAACGGGATGACTATGCATTTTTTGGCATTTAGCTTGAGGCCATGACTTTGACACCAGGTGTCCATCTCGGTAAGGCCCTTTTGGAAGATGTCTGTGTCAGCCAGAGAGTCAATTATGGCTCCCAGTTTGCAGTCATTGGCACACTTGGTTAGCTATAGTCCTCCTGTATTTGCCTGTACTTCAGAGAAGTATATGCTGAACAGTAGGGTTCCCAGGACCGAGCCTTGTGGGACACCACATGTGACTGGTTTAGAGTCGGACCTGGAACCAGCTATTCTTACCGTGTGAGTTCTGTCTGTAAGCCAGTTGGCAACCCATCTCGTGACATATGGGTTTATGTTCAGGCTGGTGAATTTTTCTGTAATACCTGAGTGGGGAATGGTGTCGAAAGCCTTGGTGAGGTCAAGGTAGGCTGTGTGAACCACCTTTCCCTTGTCTATGGCCTTGGTGACTGTCTTGAAGAAGTCAACCAGGTTTAGTAGGCATGATCTTCCCTTAACAAAGCTACTGGGTCAGGTCAATGGAGGTTCCCAATGTCTTTGTTAATGGGTTCCATGATGATGCGCTCCATAGCCTTGCAGACTACGCTAGTCAGGCTTATGGGGGCGATAGTTACCAGGGTCAGTTGTGGCCCCTCCTTTGTGGAAAGGAATAACCATTGCTGTGTGCCATTCTATGGGCACATAGCCTGTGGAGAGGCTGAGGTTGAACAGCTTGTTTAGGTGGGGGGTTAGTTCATTCTGTAGTTCATGCAAGGCGCAGCCTGGGACACCATCTGGTCCCAGTAGCTGATAATTATATGTATGAGGGCTGAGGCACTAGTATTGTGTCAGTTATATATTAACTTATCTATGTATTATCACATTTATTTTCAAATGTATGACTGTGGGTACATTGTGTACTATATTTCTGTAAGTATATTTCTGCTATCTGGACTGCCATGGCCTTCACATTTGTCTAACACAGATACACAACTGCCTGTACATCCAATAACATTGAATTTGCTTTGCTTGCTACTGTTGCGCTCTTCTTACCATCACCCAAACACTGTGCTTGGAGGTGGAGGTGCTGAGCACCATGTTTTTGTGATGGTAAATGGAGCACAACATTTTCAAACAGTGTGCGCACTCCCAGTAAACACGATAAGTGGAATTGGCAGGAACCCATCACTCTTCATTGCTCCTGATCCATGGTAGACATGGCAGGCATTTCTGGAGAAGGTGTCAGATTTAGGGCACAGAGACGGGGTGTTCAGGAGTCCACAATTTTTATTGGACTCCTAGTTAAACACCACTGTGCTAGACTTCTCCAGAGGGGGCTATTCTGGCTCCCAGTATAAGTTGGAAACTTGGGATAGTTTGACCTGGGCTGTAACCAGTGCCACTGGTATCCCGTGCACTGGTGACCAATGTAAGTATCACTATAATGACCTACAGGGGAAGAAGGGAGATGACCTCACTGCTTGGCTAAAGGAATGTAGGACTGCAGACATACCTCAACTGTGTAAATATCAACTACAGAGAGTACTTGTAAGACTTAAAAGCTGAATATAGGCAAGAATGGTATTCATAATTGTATTCTGTTCTGTTCTGTTTTTTTCCACAGCTGCCATGGACTGGGAGATCAATGTAAAAACCCATGGAACTAGACTGGTGATGCTGAGGTAAGCATATGGTATGTATGCAGCAGGAGAGTAGTGTTGTAGCATTAAAAGTTAGACAGCTTTTTTTTTTTTTTTTTTTGTATTTTATTGAGTTGTATCAAATTAAGCATGCATATCTCAACTATAAAAGCAAATATGCATGCATTAGTCTGTAGTTCAAAATAGGCGGGCTTTTTACTGAATCCTATTGGATATGCACTAGTTTAAAAGAAGGGGTTGTTTTATTGTAATTTTATCTGATGAAGGGAGAAGTCCCGAAAGTGCTCATCTTGTGTTTATGTGCAATAAAGATTTTAAGGAATAGCAGTGTCCTTGCCACGTTTTTTGGTGCATATTTGATTTTTGGAATCGTTGGCTGGACTTTGGTATAGTGCTCAACTTTTTTGCTTTGTTTTCTGTTCCTGTTGTTGGAGTACTCTACATGCTATGGAAGGGAGGTTGAATGCAGAGGAAACTACCTCCACAGTTTTGCGAGGTGGAAGAGGAGAGACTGCTATGTGGAGCTACAAAAAATATACTGAAAGTGAGAACCCGCTTTTGAACTTGGGTTTTGCGCTCCAAGGAGATGGAAGAACGGAGCGACAAGTTCCAGCAGTAGTAGACAAAACTTTTGATGAAACGACTAGAGATTTGAGCTTTAAGGTAAGCAAGCTACAACGTTTACAATGGCAGAACTTTCATCTAGAGGCTTGCATAGATTATGGCATTGTTCCTAGAGGGATGAGGATCCTCTGTATGCCAGCACAGGGGGATCGTTATCCGGATTTACTGGCTAAGTGGCAATCACTAAACATCAACACCAGTTTCAAATACATGGAGCTGCTGAATGATTACTTTGCACCGGATATTGAAAATCTGAAAAAAGAAGTAGCTGAGCTTCAGGGTAAACTGGAAAAAGACTATGTAGATAGAAGGAGCATAGAACGCCTGCATCAATTGTATGCCACTTTTGCTAATAATGATGAACTTTTGAAGAAGCAAAAACTGGGTAAAATACAGAGAGACTTTGAAGATTTTACCAAAGGTAATATCTTCGTTTGGCCCAGAACCAATGGAGTACAGTCGAACGATATTCAGCCCAATGGTAATGTACGCAGATGGGAGAAAGCACTCCAACAGGTTAGTGTGAGACGGAATGCTAGTACTGTTGTAATGCATCAGCAAGAGGCAGAAGTATTTCACGCAGATCCACCAGAACCAAGTATAGTTAGTGAGCAGGTCCAGTTGACTTTGCCAGGGACATCGAAAGAATCTCTGCCAGATAGAGATGACAACAATTTGCGACCAGCAGAGTCCATTACCAACTCGGCCTCCATTACTCATTCCACAGAAGTATCAACAGTAACCTGCGCTACAGCAGCTACGCCGATGGATGACTTACTATCAGGAGAAAGCAATATGGGGGCACGACCGAAAACACAACAGGGGAAACAGCATTTTTTGGAGATGCTGCCAGCACCTATGAAGAAAAAATGTGCATGGAAAAGGTCGTTAAGCGAGGACCGGAGCGTGGACAAAAGGAGGAAAATGTTGGACTGACTAATAATGTGGATTTTGGTATTGTTTTTAATTTATCTACATATGTTTTAAATAATGATGAGTTAGCAGTACTTAACAAAGGGCTTACCTTTGTGCCCAGCAATAGCAGTGTATATAATGAAATAATAATGGATATCATGCTTTTCTGTCACAATGTAGCTCTGAAAATGATGTATGGGGATAATGATAGAGGTAATTTGACCTTAAAGAAACCGAGTAGTTTTGTACCACCACTTACACCCACCCTGAATTTGTTCATTAGAGGATGTGAGCAAGATTTGATAAGATACTTCATTGAAGGAGATACCAGCAGATTTTACAATCTTACTCAAACACAGAGGACAGCATTGCAGAGTTTATGTAATAATACAGATTTAACAATAAAACCGGCGGATAAGGGAGGGGCGGTTGTTGTGCTAGATACAACCTGGTATAATAGTAGATTGAGAGAACTACTTCAAGACGAAAGCACATATACCCAGATTAATCCATTGGGTGTGAGACAAGCCATAGATAGGGTACATCATGCCCTGCAAAGGCTGAAGTTTGAGATGAGAATTACTGATGATACTTTTGACTTTCTTTGGTTAGAAAAAGCAGTCACGCCTGTCTTCAAGGCACTCCCTAAGATTCATAAATCCCTGGTTAACCCACCCCTGAGACCCATAGTTTCAGGGAGGGGGTGGGTGACTGAGAATATCTCTGTATGGTTGGAACATCAATTAAAACCCTATGTTGAAGGGATTGAGAATATTTTGTTGGACACAGGTGACTTCTTGATGAAGTTGGGTAGGATAGATTATATGGATAAGAAGGATAAGTTATTGATGGCCACCCTAGATATAAACAACTTATTCACAGTCATTAACAATGAATATGGAGTGAATATGTTAAGTACCCTTTTGAACGACCTAGGAGTTACTGAGGCCAAGATTAGCCTGATAAAGGAACTTCTGCTATTGGTATTGGAGAACAATATTTTCATAGGAGCAGAATCTATATATAGACAGGCACAGGGGGTAGCCATGGGCACCCCTTGTGCCAACACTTATGCTAATCTAGTCCTTGCCCAATGGGAAAAAAAACACATATTGAGTAATGATGCATGGAAGGGATATATAAAGATGTATGTGCGTTTTGTGGACGACGTCTTTATATTATGGAATGGAAATTTGAACATGTTACAGAAATTTGTGAGTTTTTTACATTCGACCACAACATTCTTTAGGTTCACTTTAAAAGCCTCCTTTGATTCTATAGATTTTTTGGATGTAAACTTAGCACAGAGTGTAGATGGTTTCACATCAAAACTATACAAGAAAGAATGTTGGAAGAACACAATACTGTCATATGATAGCATGCATCCACGTTCTACATATTCAAACATTGTACAGGGGTAGGCGAGTAGGATCTCCAGGTTATGTTTGGATAATGGTGATTATGATAAAGAACTAGCTACACTTAAGGGCTGTTTACAACAGAGGGGTTATCGGGAAGATAAAGTGGATAAGTTGATAAACACCAGCAAAGGCTTTAGGGAAAGCAAATATAAACCTTGGCTTAGACGCACTTCAGCCCAGATAGACAAAAATAAAAGACCCACAGTTGTAAGGAGTCCCCAGTTAATGTTTACCTACAGTAGCAACATAGGTGATATCTGTAATGTTGTACAGAATAACTGGAACATTCTGACTAGTGATGAAGGGCTGAGTGATATAGTAGGTTGTAGACCTAACTTCAGATATAGAAGAAACAAGAATCTGAAGGATTTGTTATGCAAAGAAAGGCTAAGTAGTCAAAATACAGTGGCAACAATAACGACGGGCACATTCCGTGTGGGAGGTGCAAAGCTTGTGGCCACATTAATAAGAAGACTAACTTTGAGCATCCTGTCACACATAGGCAATTTGTGTTAAAAGGAGGGCTACCTGTCGAGCAGCGGATATAGTATATCTAGCTGAGTGTAGCCATTGCCCTAGTTTTTATGTAGGGAAAACTAACCAGATGTTAAAGACAAGGATATTACAGCACCTATCTAGCATTAGGAATGGGGATGTGCATAATGCTTTGAGCAGACATGTGATGGATAATGCAACACACAAATTCACTTTCAGGGCTATAGTAAACATAAGGCTTACCACTAGAGGGGGCGATGTGAAGCATTTGACAGAATTAGCAGAATCCAGATGGATCATTGAGCTTATGGCCAATCATACACCAGGTTTAAATGATGTGATACCTGTTAAGCCCACCCTTCAAAATAGGCGGGCTTTTTACTGAATCCTATTGGATATGCACTAGTTTAAAAGAAAGGGTTGTTTTATTGTAATTTTATCTGATGAAGGGAGAAGTCCCGAAAGCGCTCATCTTGTGTTTATGTGCAATAAAGATTTTAAGGAATAGCAGTGTCCTTGCTGCATTTTTTGGTGCACAAACCAAGAGTATAATATGAAACTTTAGTGGGAGGTTGTGGGTTCAATGACCACATTTCCTAACTATGCAATACTGGTACTTCTTTAATTATGTGTAACTTAAAGGTTTAAAGTAAAAGCTCTAAACCAGTGGCACACATGCCCTGCTGTAAACTGCAATCTGTATAACTGGAACATGTATATTTGCAATATGGTAATAGTCCAATATCATGATATATGCACATGTCAAGGAGTACTTGCTGCAATCTGTAGTATAATGTGCATCTGTTAGGAGCTGGTAGGCTTAAAAGTCAAAGTTCACTGTTAGGATGTGGTAGCCTTAAAAATAAATGGCTAAGATAATAGAGTCAAATAATTGTATTAGGGCATTGTATGTCATATATGAAGGTATTAATCTTATCTCTTTTGTTTCTGTCACACAAACCCATATTGCTTTTTTATTTTATTTTTATTTTATTTTTTGTTTTATTTGATTACGTGTCATCAAAATGTGTCCATGTCTTTTGTGTACCGGATCACTAAATGCTCAACAGCACAGCAGGGTAGGCCTGCCCCCTCCTCCACTGGCTCCATCAGCATTGCCCAGCACATCTGGGAGCCAATCAGGCAGCACCACCTCTGCTACCCTTGCACTACCTGCCCCCTCAGATAGTCCTGCCCATGTGGTCAGTACTGTGGTACCTCCTGAGAGCAGTAACAGAGCTGGTGATTTTATCACTCACACTGAGATGCCAGGGATGGTGCATAGAGTTGTGCGCTGCACTGTTGGTGCATTTCTACACTGACTGGAGAGGCTGCTCTCCCTCATTTTATGCAGTAGGAGGAGGAGGAGGAAAGAAGATGTCAAGTACGCCAGCCAGTGGCGGAGTGAGGTGACAGTGATGACAGTCCAGTGGGTGAAGATTCGAGTCTCACTGTCAACCAGCTTGATGACCATGGGTTCTAGATGTCCCCAACCTCACCCCAATCACGGTGTCTCCCCACTTTTTGTGTCCCTCACTGTCCCTGTCTCTTGTCTTGTTTGCCTTGTCTGTCTGTAATTGCTTCCTCACCTACCCAACTTACCTTACCCAGGCATCACATCCCTACATCCCTTCCAAAACATTCCTCTCTCTCTCTCTCTCTCTCTCTCTCTCTCTCTCTCAAAGAAAAAAAAATTGGGCATCTGTCTGACAAAAATAAAATTGTCCCATACATAGCTCTCTATTAAGCACACGTGTCTTCTTGACATACTTGATTTGTTCCAGTTGGCTATACAACATGATGTGTTGTGGTCACCCCTCTCTCTGGAGGTGAAAGTCCAAATTCAGTTAATATTTTGCACATATATTCACTTTACACTGTTAAAGAAATGGATAGCTATGGTTCTTTCCTACCTCCCTCCTGCACATTCCTACCCTGCTTTCCCTTTCTTCTCCTCCCCTGCTTGCTCCCCATTTCACCACTGTCCTATCTTCACCATTTCTTTTCTTTAATGCATTATTGCATGATGGTGTGCATCATGCACCTATGAACAATGGTAATGCAAAAGTAGTTAAAAGTATTACATACAGCTGCATTCAAACCCAGTAGCACCTGGCCCAAAAAAGGAATGCATCAATGCATTAACACATGCTGCCACAGAGTCAGTTGAGCAGCAGGTGTATTTCCTAGACTCAGTATTAACTATCAGGCTTTAGCAATGTGGCTTGGGTTTGCACACTGCTTACCTACACACAAACATGTGTATCTCACATGCATATGCACTTTGCTAACCGTCGCACAAACCCGCTCTTCACCACGCTAATGAAATGTTTATATTATGCTGTATTACCGCTGCTTACTGTCCATTTCCCATGTATGACATGAAATTAAATGTGGATACATTACAAACTGAGGGCCCTATCTAACAGACACCCACATATTTACAATACATCCATATTTGCAGCCCCCAAGTACTGCAACCCTAGGGTCTCAGTACTTTTTCCACACATATATCAACCACACTACAAAATGTAATATCAAATGTTATGTGTATGTAATGTACATCAATCTGGTAACGTGCAGAACTACAACTATTGACCCATGCACTTAAAATGCCTTATCTGCAAGGCTAGTGCAGGACTCGGCATGGACCATATCCACAGGGACATAGGTGACCTTCAACACACTGACCCTACCCATTTTGATTTTGTCAAGTGTAGATCTTGCATATTGAGCTTTATGGATCTCTTGGATACTGACCCAAAGACTTGGATGAGGGATAGCAGGACATAACGCCTATATTAAGTTTTCCAAGACTTTTGACACTATCCCCTATTCATGTCATAGTGAAGGTCTCCCATCTGAGAATTAGGCCATACAGTACTAGATGGATAGCCAACTGGGTCAACAACAGAACACGCACTCTCAAAATTGGGGACTGCACCTTCACCACTAGCCCACTCACCAGTGGAACACCACAAGGATTTGTGCTGGGCCTTCAATTGTTTGGAAAATACTTCCCTGAAGCACAGGCAACAGTAGATGGCATGCGGTTTACCAAGTTTGTATATGACTCTTAACTGGACACACTCATATAGTGTCCCCCAATGATTGTAACATATTACAGAAGGGGCTGATGCAGACTAATGATTGCTGACAAACTCACAGACTGAACCTTAAAACATATAATGACTCATTGTCCCCTTTGTCAATGACATATCCCTTCTAATTATGATATACATAACACACCCCTAAGCTCAAACACAGTGTTGTGAGACTTGGGAACACATGTTGATAGCAATCTACACTTTCGTAATTATGTGCCCATATTAGTGACACACACATACACACACACATACACACACACACACACACACACACACACACACACACACACACACACACACACACACACACACACACACACACACACAGTCTGCATTGTGCACATCATACATATGGACATCATAACCAAGACCAGGGTAATCGTACCTCTGCTGTGCTCTACCCTTATCACACCAATAATGGAGTATAATGCTCACATCTGTCTGTATCTCGCCAGACACCTGCAGTAACTGGAAAAAACCGAGGTTTGTGTATGGGAGAATCCCAGGCCTCCAAACATGACATACATGGAAGACTGACATATCTATCACTGTACTTGGTATTGTGCTGCTGAGAGGTGACCTATGCCTCACCTGAAGAGCAGAATCAGACCCTGCCCTTCTGGAAATGATGGAATCTGCAATTCAAATTGGACAAGAATAATTTGCCCCAGAGTTTTCAACCTAGCCTGTGACATAAATAGAACATGCTGGGGGAGACAGATATATCCCACAACAATTCACACTCCTCTGTAATAGGCTCCCACTGCATGTGAAGCAGTGCTCCTCAATGACCCTGTTCAAGCGCAACCTTGAGTACTTGTCGGGTGATTGTAAAGTCACCTCTGGGCTGGCACCTATGTCCCTCATGAACACGGCCAGTTGGTGCTGTTCACAAACTCGCTCTTCTAAAAATGACCATCTAACTGTGGCTTGTCTCATGCATTCAAAAGACACAATGAAGCAGTGTATGGTTTCAAGATATTTATTGTACTTAAACATGTCTGGAACTGTAATTAGAACTTGCATCACTGGTTCGTAGACTGGAAGTATATGTCTTCGGTTTGTTCTAAATTTCATTCCTTCTGATTGTACAATATAAGATTTCAGTTCCTCACAAATATTTTTGATAATACCCACTCAGTCATATCATTTAGATGTTTACATCCTTACAATCTCTCTGTCTCTTAATGGTCTAAGAGATTTGCTAGATTTATCATAGTACAACTTTAGTGGCTGGTGTTTTTTCAAAAGTTGAGTCTTGACCACTTTTTTGTTCTTAGCATTCAGAATCAATAGCGGTTTACTGATTGGTAAGGTTGTTCTTGTCTGTCTAGACATTAATCTCTGAGCAGGTGAACCAAGCAAGTTATATCTGAGATTTAGTAGGTTAAAAAACATTGGTACCATCTCTCTTGGATTTCTGTAACAAACATTTTGCACTTTGAGCTGCATTTCCAGCTAATCCATTGTACTGTGGATACACAGGACTACTAGTAATGTGGACAAAGTCCCAAGACTCAGCAAATTTCTTGAACTGCTGACTTGTAAACTGTGTACCATTATCAGATACAACTTTGTGCAGACTACCATGGACAGAAAAATGTCTTTTCAATTTTCTGATGACAGTGCTAGATGTTAAGTTAGGAAGAAGGTCAATTTCAAACCAATTTAAGTAAGAGTCTACAAACACTGAATAATGCTGACCATTCCATTTGAAAATATAAGTAGCAACCGCCACCCATAATAATTCAGGAATCTGGTTTAGCTGAAGTGGGTTTTTTTTGTTGGTGCGATTTAGCACTATTGCAAATAGAACATGCTAGAGTTTCCTTCTCTATATCTTTTGACAAGGAAGGCCAAAGTACTATGCCTCTTGCCTTTCTTTTGGTTGAATCAGCACCCTGGTAACCTCGATGCAATATCTTGAGATATTCCTGTTGTAATGCTGAAGGAATAATTAATTTAGGACCTTTCATAATCTTTCCATCTTCCAGCATGAGTTTGTGTCAGTCAGGAAAATACTTCTGCATGTCAAGTGGTAAACTGGTTTGTCACACTGGTCATCTTTGACTGATAAAATGTTTCAGCTTCTGGAGAACAGGGTCATCTAAAGCTGTGTGATTTCTGAGTTCATCAAGATGTGATAAGGAAAATAACTTCCATGACTTCAGTGTCTGCTTTCTCATTGTCATGCTGTTCTATTGTTTGTCTAGGTGCACTCAACAAAGCATTTGCAAGGTAGAGATATTTGCCTTTTGTATAAACAATATTGAAATTGTACTTTTGCAATTTTAACATCATACATTGCAGACATGCTGTGGCTGAATGTATTGGCTTATTCAAATTGTCAGTAGAGGTTAGTGATCAGTCTCTATTTGAACAGGTTTGCCATAAATATAATCATGGAACTTCGAACATGTAAACTCTACTGCCAAAAGCTTTTTCAATTTGCGCATAGTGCATCTCAGTTTGGGTTAATGTTCTGGATGCATAGGCTACAGGTATGCCTTCTTGAAGACATGCTGCACCAAGACTATACTTAAAAGCATTACATGAAAGAGTTACTGGTTTGTGAACACCATAATATCTCAATGTGGGTGGACTGGCAATTTTCTGTTACAGAATGTCAAATGCTTTTTGGTGTTGTTCTAACCAGGACCAATTTACATTTTTGCATACTAGCTCCTGTAATGCTGCTGAAAGCTCACTCAGGCCTGGGATGAACTTTTCTATATAGTTGACCATACCCAGAAAATGTTGCAAACATGTGACACTACCTGGAACTGGCATTTCAAAAATTGCTGCTTGCTTAGAAGAATCTGGTTGTAAGCCAGAACTAGTAAAGAAATGACCCACATAAGTAACTTCTCTTAGCTTGGAATTTACATTTCTGAGGATTCAATTTAGTATTGACTTCAAGTGTACAGTCTAGAACTTTCTTGAGGTTTCTATCATGTTTGTCTTCACCATTGCCTTCTACAATAATGTCGTCAACTTTGATGGCACATGGATAACTGGAAAAAATTTGCTCCATTACACATTGAAATACTTCACTGGCAGAAATTATCCCAAATGGCATTCTCAAGAATCTGTATCTAGCAAATGGTGTACTGAAAGTGGTTAACAATGAAGATTTATGATCCAGCAAAATTTACCAAAATGAACTTTTTGTATCTAAGACTGAAAAAATAGTGGCCTTTGGCATAAGAGCTGCTACTTCTTCTACTGTACGCATTGGATGATAAGGACATTTAAGCACTTTGTTTAAATCTTTGGGATATATACATGTTCGAATATCATCTAAGCTTTTCTTATGAGCTATGACCATGGTTGATACCCATTCGGTTGGTTCCTTTACTGGAGTTATCACACTTAAATTCACCATTTTGTCTAGTGCTGTTTTCACTTTGCTCTGTATTGCTACTGGAACCTTCCTGTCTGCTCTGACAGTTGGACTTACTTCATGGTTTAACTTCATGGAATATGTGATTGTTAGTTTGCCAGGCTCGTCTTTGAAAATATCAGCATACTTGTGAAAAATATTCTGTGTAAAACTACCATGGTTGTTCAGCCTTATGTTGTGGACCTCCTTATTAAATTAAGTCAGTCCCATTCTCAAACTGTCTTTGAGGCCAAACAGTGACTTCACATGTTTTTGACTATGTAAAACTGCATGTCTTAGCTGTTTCCAGCAGAATGGCATGTGAGAACTACTGCGCCATCAGTTTGAATCTCTTCGAGTTATGCATACTTTGCTGAATCGAGTTTGTCACCAGTTTTTACTTTGGCAAACATTTGTGCTGATATAACATTGCACTTGGATCCAGTGTCTACTTTAAGCTCTACAGGTTTCCCATTAATCAGAACAGTACAAAATATTTCACCCTTTGCTGCCAACTGATAATCTACTGCATTAATAGTTTTATCAATCACAGATACACCATCAACTTAAAAAGTTTGCTCATGGCTTTCTATTTGGTCTACTTACATCTTTGGATGCTCTCATTTAATAAGAGTATGTGCCACTTTAGACTTGCAAATCCTTTTGAAATTATTCCACTTTTTACATTTGTGTTTCTCATTTAGGTTTATGACTGCTTCCACAATTATGACAGTTAACAATAAGGTTGCTTTTGCTGAGGCCACATTTGCTTAATGATTAGGGTTAAAAGCTACCACCCTCTTTGGCTTATATCTCCATTTTCACCCAGTCTTATGTTGCATACTATCAACATCCACACTGTTAGCTACTTGCAAGCACATTTTTCTCATTTGTAAGCATATTTGTGTGCTTTTCTATAAGCTCATATATTTGACAAATCTCTATGGCTTTGCTCAATGCTAAATCATTATCTCAAAGCAAACATCTTTCTTACTGCATCATTATTAAGACTACACACAAGTATGTCCTTTATCAACTCATCTTGAAAATCACTTTATCTGCACATTTTAGCTTTATTGCTCAAGTCAGTAATATATGTTGCTATAGTTTCACCAGGCTTTTCATTCCATCTGTAAAACAAGTGCCTTTCTATTGTAATATTCATTTGAGGGTTACACATTTCTCTAAATTTACATTTTAAGCACTCAGGGTCTTCCCACATTTCAGCCTGCATCACAATATGACAGTTTTCCCCATCCCCTGCATACACAGCAGGTGCATACACACAACAGCATTCCCTCTCAATAGCTTCCGAGCCTGCTAAATTAAGAAGTATGAAGGCCTTGTCAGAAAAAGCAGCCTGTATGAAAATATCATATTCTTGTTCAAACTCTCTCCATTTCTCAGCAATATTATCAAACACCAGTGGTTCAAGTTTGTGAAATCCCTGTGCCATAACAGCAACATACGTTTAAACATAAGACTAGACCACATACTTGTAATTATGTTCAGATACACAACAATCACTTTGAAAAGGCTTCACTTTGCAACTGCAAACATTGCGAACATTCCATAAACTTCAGACACTTCGAAAAGCTTTAATGCAAAAAAAGTAGTACATTGTGAAGAAATACAGTCATTTTAGCCTTTTCGTGCATTTTAACACTATGGAAATTATTTTGAACACTTTTTTGTATTTATTTCAAATACTTTTATCAGTATGTCATGATTTCAGACATTTCATTTATCTCAGTAATTATTTCAAACATCTTGAATGCTTTGCCACTCATTCAGTGACTGAAAAATCATTTAAATTAGTTTAAGAATCTTTGAATAACCACTGACCTGTTTGTGAATTCACTCCATTATATTCCTCCTCTTTTAACTGTGTGCCTCATGGCTTGTGTGTTGCTTCAACTTCAGATTCAATTCTGGCACCATGTCACTTGTCTCATGCATTCAAAAGAGACGATGAAGCAGTGTGTGTATGGGTTCAAGATATTTATTGTGCATAAACATGTCAGGAAGTGTAATTAGAACTTATATTTAAGCTAACTGATTCACTCATTACTTCAAACACACTCACATGTGCATATCCATTTATGGCTGCATTCACTCTGGCTGACTATATAAAATGGCACAGTTCTTGCACATGCACAGTACTTGTATGCATGTGCTATCTAGCTACAGTGGCTGAATAGGAACAATACAATAAATGATCTACAATAACTATACTCAGTAAGGGTACTTGAGTTTTTACGCAGTTAGGTTTCTAAACACCCTAGTGCTATTAGGTTAGTGGCCACATATGAACCTATGAAGCTATGTGCCTATGTAGGTCTCCAAACTTGTTATCCTGCACATAGCCTGGTGATGTCATCTGCTATATGTTCACCTTCATTCTTGTATAAATCAGACTTGTGCCATGATGCTTGCATAAAGTACCGGGTTCTGCAGTCTGTGTACTTAGGTAGGGGTTTTGCTGTCACTGCTATCAAATTGGTGTGTGTATGTGTGTGTGTGTGTGTGTGTGTGTGTGTGTGTGTGTGTGTGTGTTTAGACAGCAGAGTAAAAGTGTGTATCCTACAGTTACTTCTCCCATGACCTGGATTGGCAGTATTTTGATACTTGCATATGCCTACACATTCATTTCATGCAGGCCTCCCAACCCCTTGTCTCCCACATGGCCTGATGATGTCATCTACTATGTTCACCTGAACTACTATATAAGTCAGACTTGTGCTGTGGTGCTTGCATAAAGCACTGGGTTATGTAGTCTATGTGCTTAGATAAGTAGGGGTTCTATTATCAGTGCAGTCAAGTGTGTGTTTGTGTGTTTGTGTGTGTGTGTGTGTCCACGCATGTGTGTGTGTGTGTGTGTGTGTGTGTGTGTGTGTGTGTGTGTGTGTGTGTGTGTGTGTGTGTGTGTGTGTGTGAGAGCTCATGCTTGACATTAGAGCTAGCATTTTACACTAGTGGGACACTGCTATCTGTCCCTCAACAGACACTGCTGATATCATCAGCTATAAAGTGTTGTCAGACACACTACAAGTTGGACTTGAGCTGTGGTGCTTGTGTAAAGTACTGGGTTATGTAGTCTGCGTAATTAGATAGGTAGGGGTTCTAGTCTCACTGCAGTCAACTGTGTGTGTGTGCGCGCGTGCATGCGCGCATGTGTGTGTGTGTGTGTGTGTGTGTGTGTGTGTGTGTGTGTGTGTGTGTGTGTGTGTGTGTGTGTGTGTGTGTGTGTGAACTGTTGCTTGACATAACAGAGAGCATTTTGCACCAGCATGTGAGGCACTGTTATCTTCTCCTCAACAGGCACTTCTGATGTCATCAGCTATAACATGTTGTCTGATACACTCCACATAGGACTTGAGCTGTGGCGCTTGGGTAAAGTATTGGGCTCTGTAGCCTGTGTAATTAGATAGGTAGGGCTTCTATTCTCACTGCAGTCAACTGTGTGTGAGTGCTGTTTCTTGATATTTTAGAGAGCATTTCACACCAGCATGTGGGACACTGTTATATTCTCCTCAGCAGACACTGCTGATGCCATCAGCTATATCACATTTTTGCATATGCAGTGCTCCCATCAGGGCAGGGTCAAAGACTGGCCTGGAGGCCAGGCATAATTCTCCTCACCCTATACAATAAAAGATAACAGTGACATGGCTTTTAATCTATCTACATACATGATGGCATGGTTTGTAAGCCCTGTGTTAACTTGCTGAGAAAGCCCTGTGGTCTCTCCAGTTGCTACATGCATCTGGTGAGGTACATATAAAAAGAACATTATACTCTATTGGTGTGTTATGAGGTTTGACTACAGTGCTGTCATGCAATCCTAAGATCTCAATATGATGGGTGACTTATGATGTGCAAAACATAGGCTTTCAATAGCAATGTGGACACTTGGTGGTCAATGTTCAGATTGCTGTCTACATGTGTTTCCAGTGCTTGCATCATTAGATTTCGACATAGCAGGACTGTTGTCAATGCTGTGATTAACATGGATGGACAACATTACAAACACACATTTCTGTATTTATTTGTACAATATATCCCTTTGTCACCATTCAGTTCTGTGTGCTAGCTCCTCCTATACTATGTTATCAGCATTGGTGGACTCAATGATTGCACACAATATGCAAAAATCAGTAAACTTAGTAAGCCAAAGGCCATATACTTTAGCCTGAACTGTCAAGAAATGCAGTTCAAGCACTGAAGGGCCATGGACAAATCCCTGGTGTTTGCCAGTGGTGACAGCTCCACTGGTACAGGTTAATTCATCAACTTTCACATGATGTGTTTTGACAATGAGCCTATTGGTTACCCATCAACTGATGTAAAGTTTAATACCCAGCTTGAGTTTTTTTTATAATAATACCTGCATGTATGATTGTGTCAAAACCCTAGACCAGATCACAATAGGCAGTATGCACTGTCTTACCATCATCCAGGCCTATCAAATGGAATCAATGGGCTGTAATAACACCACAGATCACCTATGGCATGACTCAATACATACACCTTCCTGATATGGTTGAATACACAGTTCAACACACCCTCCACATGGCTTATGTTCCCATACAGGGGTATATATCAACATACATACATGTACTGGGACATCCTGACTCTCCTCGACTGTGACGCAGACCAACATGTCATCATGGACGTCTTCTACATGTACACTAATAATATTCCAAGT
This sequence comes from Protopterus annectens, assembly GCF_019279795.1. Taxonomy (NCBI): domain Eukaryota; kingdom Metazoa; phylum Chordata; order Ceratodontiformes; family Protopteridae; genus Protopterus; species Protopterus annectens. The sequence continues at coordinate 1,124,776,776 of NC_056730.1, read as the reverse complement.
GTGTGCAACAGACCTGTGTGACTTGTTAATGCTACATCAGATTGGTTACATCTGATAGATGTCCTCAAACAGGTCATTGAGAGCATGCATGATGACAACAGGTCAAGGTATTTGACACAAATCCACACAGAGGTATTCATCAACACTGTCATATGTAGCCATAAATAGCTATATCGCCAAATGGGTAGACCAGTGTATGACATGTGTGGCATCTCACTATGTTGAAATGTGTGATGTGACATATATCTCAGATCCAATGATCAGGTTGGTACATCAAGAGTGTCTGTTAGGCCCTTTCCTGCCCAGTAGTTAAGTGAGGGACATCACAGATGACATACACATGCTGTATCCAAACAGCTGCATGAAGGACCACAGTTTGTGGGCAAAAATTGACTCCAACTGTGATATTAGTACAAATAAACAGTATCAACACATACCAACAACTGCTGCCACATTCATGACAACACCTGCATTAACAAGAAACATGAAGGGATTTGTTGAATAAGGAAACAGACATACCACCCAAGTATAATAAGGACATCACACCCTATAGTCAGACTAATAGGTATGTGACCTGTGTTCTGGGGTAACAGGTAAGTGATACGTCCACCTGCATGTGGTCACAGTGCTGTCTACTCCCTTGAATGTAACACAACTACTGGGTATGTGAAGGGCATGAGCATCAGAAGCCATAATAACTTCATGGTTCACAGCCTTCATTACATCAATAACTGTGTACAAGGCACCCTTCTTCATGTACTTCCCTACACATCTTCCAGTGATGTGTAACTGAAGTGTACCACCTTTGTCACAGTGCTCTGTCATACAGCTTATGGGCCATACCCATGTATTCTTTCTTTGGAATATACATGCATGTCTGATGGTGCAGAACACCATTCGAGTTGTTACATGTGTGCTACCTGTTCTGTTTATGCACACACTGCATACATAGACGTTTGACAACATTAATGGCATGTATCTCTTCCCTGACAGTGTGGATTGTGAAATATATATATATATATATATATATATATATATACATACACAATTTATATATATATATATATATATATATATATATATATATATATACATATATATATATCATGCACACAAGGCAACTAGCCTGTATTGCCCATACTGTCCCATACAGGTATAGCAATGTCGCTCCTAAGACCTTCAGTAGATGTTACAGAGCTAGGCCAGTGTGCATGGTTACCTTTATAGAGTGTGGATGCATCATAATACTTGTTCAAGTGTGTGTGCTTTTGTGTGTGTGTGTGTGTGTGTGTGTGTGTGTGTGTGTGTGTGTGTGTGTGTGTGTGCAGGCACATCTTTCATCATGCTATATCACATATGTTATGTCAAAGGCATGGGATAAGTGGTGATGTTATTTTTATATTGTCCATGATTGTGGTTGGTTATCGTAATGTTTTCCATGATCATAGCCATCTTGCTGGAGACCTCTGTTGAGAGTACACTCATATTCAGCCATATCAGTTTGCACAGTTTAACAATATACACCCTAACCCAATTGCATGTCATATCCTTGATAGATATCCTCTGCATTATTCATTTAAGGATGCTTATCTCATACACACATCCTCTCTATTGTTATGTCACCTGAGTGACAGTTATAGACAGTGCATTTTTAATGTATAGTCTGTCCTGCACCATATAGATATGTGCTTGGTGTTGCTGCTACAACCATCTTCCATTGACTTGCCCTCCTCTGCTATACATGAGGGAGTTTCACCTGTCCTCTTTCCCTGTGTTCATTCCTACAGTTCATCTATGTGTCCCTATTCAGTACACACACTTCCCCTGGGTCATCATGTCCTGTTACAGATCATTAACACATCTTCAGTACAGAATGCCAGGAATGGGATATCACAATACTCTGCAATGTAGGCACACTGTCCTGTACTGTGTTTGAACCATATACTTCACATTCATACCTCTCAACTGTCCAGATATTCTCAGGATGTCTAGATGTTTTCCTTATCAAATTTGTGGATTTCTGCTATATCCCTGGGATGATCCCTGCACTGATATGACTCAATAGGTTTACTGTCAAATGACTGAAACTCAAAAGACTGAATCCCCAAAAGACTGAAAGATCAAAAAAGTGAAAGATGGAATTTGCCCCTTCTCCACTGTTGTGCGATTTTGGAGTTGGTATATATATTTAGCAGGGGGTGTGGGGGCACAGCCCCCATATGAGGGGACAGGGGGGCTTGCCCCTTGCATTAAAAATGTATTCAATATTTGACTTTTCAGTCTTTTTGGGATTCATTCTTTTGATTTTCAGTCATTTGATAGTAAACCAACTCAATATTACATACATTTGAGTGCATACCTCTCAACTGTGCAGAATGTCCAGATTGTGTCTCATATTTGTGATGTTTTCCTCATTACATTTTTGTTTTCTGGTAAATCATTGATATGTCATTGCAGAGTGAAGTCAGAAACTCATGACTGACATTTGAGTTTCAAACTTCATGCTCTTCAGGCAGTTCATTCTAAGTTTGGAAGTGCAACATTAAATATCTGTCCCTATTTTTGGGCCTTTCTCCCACCATTATGTATGCCCTTGTCCCCATTTCTTGCTCAAAGAGGATGACAGATGTGTTTGAATTTCATTCTATCAAATGTCTATGCAACATCTATGGCAATTATGTCCCTATTTCTGGTTAAATGTCCCTGCATTATGTTGGCCTTTGTGGAGATATGTTGAACTAACCAATTCACAGCTATCTGCGAAGTTCTGGTGGTCATTGTGACATTTCATTCAAATCTGTGAACCATAGGTGCTCTGTTTTACAAGGAATTGATATCAGTGTTCACTTGCATGGTTTCCTGGCCAGCAACACTGTCACCAAGCATCAAAACCTAGCTTAGGAGCACAATGCCTATTTAATATCCATTGTGCGCTGCCGCACTCCCTGCACCATCACACCAACATGTAAACTCCATGTAGGCTCTGCGCAAAGCCTACATGGAGTTTATTGAATTCTGGGGATTAACTGTACCTGGAAAAATAGCTAGGACCAGCTCTAAGTGTAACTGTCACTCCAGACCTAATATGTTCACAAAAAGCAAGGTAAAGTCCAGTGATCAGAAACGCTAGGCAGATAATAGTAAGTAGTAAACTGTTTATTTAGAATACACAAAGCTTTCAGACCAATGCTGTTCCTCAGTGTGTTACGTAACAAACTACTATCCACATACATTTAAACTAAAACCTTCATGACACAGCCCAATCAGAAGAAGAAAAGAAGAAAACAATTAATTGCATATTCATATTTAAGACATAAAATACATTTTAAAACATGAAATATTTCCTGTCTAAACCAAGTCTTACACTTTAAAATTATAGAAAGTATAAACAAATATAAAAAAAAAATTACATGCATATTAAAATGCATATGTCAGTTGTTTACAATAGTTCAAAAGCATTTGTCTTTTCTTTGGTATAGGTTTCAAGCTCACTGCTAAATGAATACCAAGTGGAGTCTGCTTGCAGTCTCACTAGCCATTCATACTAGTCTGTTATTCAAATCACTTCTTCTTATACTCATATGCACAATGCTTATAACTCTGGAAGCAGACTCTCTACCTGGTATTAATGCAGCACTGAGCTTCTACTAAATCATCTCTCACCTCCCTGTCTTTGCTGGTTTTCCAGCCATCTGTCAGACAACAGGCAGTTAAATGGCAAAACCCCCTATCTCCATATCTTCACACCTCTATTGGTGTTCACCAAGTCTTTATATTAGGAACACACTTATTCAGGATCTTTATTAATAATCTTCAGTCTTCTTTCAGTTAGGGGTCCCTCATAAAATATGCAGATGACTCTACTATCATATGTTTTGCTGACTCTACATCAGATCTAAAACAAATTACTCAATCAGCTTTTGCATCCATTGAGACCTGGTTACACAATAATCATCTGTTTCTCAAACCTAACAAAACCAAACTTATTTTATTTACCCCCAAGGAAAATATCCCATAAACAAAACTCAGTTCACTATACCTTCCCAGAGCAATACTAGAATTAAAGTTGTTAGTCACATTAAACTGCTAGGTGTAATAATAGATGAAAGCCTAAAATTTGACCTACACATACAACATAACATCAATAAAGCACATCAAAAGCTAGGCATTCTTTACAGGCACAAACATTTGTCTAGTCCTTCCACTAAAAAAATACTTGCTATCACTTATCTACTTCCCTGTCTCACATATCGTGCCCCTCTACTTGCTAACCTGCTCTCCACCCTAAAATCAAAGCTTGGAACCTGTTACAACAAAATTGCTAGTTTTGCAACAAATGCTCGACATTCTACTCACCACTGCACATCTCTACACTCACCTAACTGGCTTGAACTTCCACACTATCTCACCTACCTACAGTTAACTACAGCACATAAAATAATTTACAAACCTTCAGAGTGTCCTGCTATTAATTCATTATTCATACACTATTTTCCCAAACCTTATCTCAGATCTGAGAATCAATACCTACTGCATGTTCAGAAGCCTAACCTACCTGCAGGCTAGCTGCTTTACTCTTGCATGGTAACCAGAGCCTGGAATGCCCTTCCACTACTAATTAGAACCAGACACTGTCATTCTTCTTTCAAAACTTCTTTGAAAGAACACCTCCCTACTAACTGCATTTGTACTTGTACTATGCCTTCCTCTTTTATAACCTGAAATCCATTTTCCTCTTGTATTTATTTATATTTCATTTTATACGATCTGCAAATTGTCTGTAACTGCTTGATTACAATTGCAGCAGAATCTTCTACAATTTGTATTACATACTCTGTATTTGTAAGTTTGCATTTAATTGTACCTAGTGTGCATTGCCACTCTCTGCTTTAACTAATTGTTATTATTTTTCTATTTGTGTAGCTTTTGTGTGAATTTTCATATTGTTAATTTTCTGTTATATATTCTATGTTTATGAAGCCTTTCTCCCTGGCCCAACATAAAATAAATAATGGAGGGAATAGTTTTAAATGGCAAAATATATAACTAAATGAATAGTACCTTATTATTTTTGACCTGTATATAATATAATGTTAATTATTTTTAAGTTACACTAGCGTTTGGCTAGTTTTTTGATGAATTTTTAGGTATTTGTAGCTAGAAAGATAGTCTAGTAGTTTGTCTATTCGACAGGCAAACTAGGAACTTTGGTATCCATGGTAAGTTGTCTTTATTAGCAATATATACAGTTAGAGTTGTAGGCTTGTCTTTGTTTTTGCTATTTGTGAGTTTTAGTTGTTTGGTTTGCAGAAAGGAAGAACTCAAAAAATGTGGAATGTTAAGACATTGTTGGAGGACTGCATTAGAGTTTTATATAATTAAATTAATATGGTGGATAAATCATATTATCTTTTAAAGGAAATCTTTTTAAATACATAGTATAGATAGTTTTAATCTATTATCTATTAATGTAAATGGATTAAATAATGGCAAGAAAAGGAAATTCTTAACAAGATATCTAAAATTAAATAGAGAATTCATTATATTCTTGCAAGAGACACACTTCATAGATAAAGATATACAATATTTTAATAACTTAAATTATGAAATATTATCACCTGCTTCTTATTACGAAAAGAAGAGCAGAACTGCTATAGTTTGGAGACAATCTACTGTAATGTCTAAGGTCATGGAATCCATTGATGATCCCAAAGAAAAGTATGTATTTGCAATAATTAAATATAATGGCAAACTCTATACACGAGCTAATTTTTACTGGAGCCCCAGAATAGGTGCAAGTGTCTAAAGATCATTTAAACTTACTACAAAGTAAGTACCCTACCCAACACAATTAGTGACCATCTCTCATTAATATCCAAAGACACTCTCACCAACAACGTAGATCTCATTTATATAGAGACTACCAAAACCTCTCTGGCTTTAACACTGAAACATTTAACATTACACTTGTATCCATCAACTGGTCGTACCTCCTTCATCTCCCCTCAGTGAAGGCATACAAAAGTTCAACCAAATTTTCCTTGAAATTCTTAACTTATTACCTCCTTTAAGGAAAATTAGGAAAAAAGCTAGTTATGCACCCTGGCCTACTAAAGACACTCATTGCCTTATGCACAAAAGAGACAGTGTTTAGAAAACTTGGTTCACAAGCAAATTCCCTTCACACCTCCAAAGTTACAAAGAACTTAAAAACGTTTCCAAAAAAAAAAAAAAAAAAAAAAAAAAAAAAAACAAATCAACAAAGACAAAAACAAACTTACAATAAGGCCTAAACCAATCACCACTCTAACCCCCAAAAATTATGAAGTACTATCAGTAAAATTCTTCACCCAGGTAACCCTGCAACTCCTAACCCCTACCGTAACCATACTCATCAATAAACTGCCACCATTCTCAACAATCATTTATTAATTCTATCCAAAAACTCACTCACATAGGCCAGAACCCCAACCCACTTACCTCTTCTCCTACTCAAACCAATAACACCCCATTTTCAGTTAAACCAGTCCCACCACCTAGATTAAATCATTCTTGCTTAAATTAAAACCATGTTCTCCCTCTACCGATAACCTCCCCTTCATTCTCAAGCTTGCTGCAGATTCTATACCCTATCTTATCTCAATTCTAGTAAATAGATCAATTCAAGAAGTCACAGTCCCTGACAAATGGAAATCATTCTATGCTATATATCTACACAAAGGAGGAAATTCTACAGACCCTTCCAATTTCAGACTCGTAGCCATTCTCTCTCCCCACTTTCAAAAATACTCAAAAATGGTATACACTCTCAACTTCTAAAACTACATATGCAAGAAAACCTTTTTACTGCTACCTGACATGGGTCTCGGCAAAACCACAGTACTGCTACTGCCCTCCTGTATCTTTTACACATACTGTAGCAGAGCTAGAGACAAAAAACAACTAGTATCCTGTCTTTTCCTTAACCTCTCTAAGGCCTTTGATACAGTATCTCATTCTAAACTTCTATCAAAACTATCAGATCTCAACCTCAACTCTTCAATGGTTTTCCTCCTATTTCACCATATAGTCTGTCAGATAGATCACTTCCTCTTATACAACCACTCAATGTCCCTGGTCTGGAACAAACTCCCCTCCAATTTCAGAAACATCACACTCATTAACCACTTCAGAAAAACAAAGCTAAAACACTACTTATTAAACTCGTGGTTGTGCCCCTTCCAAGACCCTGCTTAACTCCTCCCCCTCCCTCTTCAACATTTCCACACTATTTTCAGTCCCTTTACAGCTTTTACTCTTATGATTCTATTTCCAGAATTTGGAAGTCATGTCTACTACTTCAACACTTAATTGTCTTTGTGCAGCTATAATCTATTTATATTGTATATATTAATAGTTATTTGATTGTAAGTAAAAATGCATTTAAGTACTCTCTCATATGGAATAGTGTTACTATGCTTATGATAACATCTGCATATACACTTATTCTCTCTTGTTTTTCAACATTCTTTTACACATACCTTGTACCAGATTTTCTCTGCCTCCATAAGAACTTCTCTCTGCTATATGTACCATCAGTTTTTCTTTTTTCTTTATTGAATTGTTAAACTCAATTGTAAGCTCATTATTGTTTGTATCTATTCTCAAAATGTATGTTCATTACTGTTTGCATTTACACTGGAGCCTTTCTCCTCAGGTCTCCATTGAAAATGGGCTTCTGGCTCAGTTGGACAATCTGGTTAACAAACGTCAAATAAACCAATAAATGAAGTCATTGGAAGAGTAGATTAATCTTATCAGGGGACTTTAACTGCATAACTAGTAGAGAGGATACAAGTGAACAGAAGAAAGCTAAAATATTGGCATCAGCTGAAGCACTAAATAGATGAATTATTAATAATAATAATTTATTTGATTTACTAGTAAAAGCAGAAGATAAGTCATTTCTCTTCACTCATTATTCTTATGTGCATGGAATGCAAACTAGACTTGTTAGGATTTATGCCTCTATAGATTTACTTAATAAAGTAAATTATTTTTAAACAACTCTTTGTTATTTATCTGATCATAATGCACTAAGTATTAATATACAGTGTATATAAAAAGTTTACACACCCCTGTTAAAATGCCAGGTTTTTGTGATATAAAAAAGAGACCACAATAAATAATTTCAAAACTTTTCCCACCTTTAATATGACTGATAACCTGTAGAATTCAATTGAAAAACAAACAAATCTGTTAGGGGAAAAATATAAAAAATAAAAAACATACAATATGCTGGTTGCATAAGTGTTCACACCCTTAAACTAATACCTTGTTGTGTGTGCACACCCTTAAACTAATACTTTGTTGAAGCACCTTTTAATTACAGCATTCAGTCTTCTTGGGTACACACCTGCCATCAATTAAAGAGACTCTGATTAACCTCAAATAAAGTTCATCTGTCCTAGTACGATTTTTCTGACATTTACTCAGTTGCCTGCTACAGCAAAAAAATATGGTTCACAGAGAGCTTACAAAGCATCAAAGGGATCTCATTGTTGAAAGGTATCAGTCAGGAGCAGGATACAAAAAAATATCTACAGCATTGGCTATACCATGGGAACACAGTGAAGACAGTCATCAAAAAGCAGAGAAAATATGGGACAACAGTGACGTTGCAAAGAACTGGACGTCCCTCCAAAATTGATGAAAAGACAAGACAAAAAATGATCAGGGAGGCTGGCAACAAACCTACAGCAACACTGAAGGAGCTGCAGGAATTTTTGGCAAGTACTGGTTGTGTACTACATGTGACAACAATTTCCTGCATTCTCCATATGTCTGGACTATGGGGTACAGTTGCAAGATGGAAGCCTTTTCAGACATCTAGGCTTGGCTAAAATTTGCAAAATAATACATCAAGTCTCCCAAAAGCATGTGGGAAAATGTGTTATGGTCTAATGAGACCAAAGTTGAACTTTTTGGCCACAACTCCAAAAGGTACATTTGGCGCAAAAACAACACTTCGCATCACCAAAAGTACACCATCCCCACAATGAAGCATGGTGGTGGCAGTATCATGCTTTGGGGTTACTTTTCTTCAGCTGGAACTAGGGTTTTAATCAAGGTGCAGGGAATTATGAACAGTGTCAAATACCAGTCAGTTTTGGCCCAAAACCTTCAGGCATCTGCTAGAAAGCTGAAGATGAAGATGAATTTTACCTTTCAATATAACAATGACCCCAAGCATACATCCAGATAAACAAAAGAATGGCTTCACCAGAAGAAAATTAAAGTTTTGGAATGGCCAAGCCAGAGCCCAGACATAAATCCAATAGAAAATTGTGGGGTGACCTGAAGAGGGCTGTGCACAAGAGATGCCCTCGCAATCTGACAGATTTGGAGCGCTTTTGCAAGGAAGAGTGGGCAAATATTACCAAGTCAAGATGTGCCATGCTGACAGACTCCTGCCAAAGAAGACTGAATGCTGCAATTAAATCAAAAGGTGCTTCAACAAAGTATTAGTTTAAGGGTATGCACACACAACAAAGTATTAGTTTAAGGGTGTGCACACTTATGCAACCAGTGTATTGTATGTTTTTTATTTTTTATATTTTTCTTCCTAACAGATTTGTTAGCCTTTCAATTGAATCATACAGGTTATAGGTCACATTAAAGGTGGAAAAAGTTTTGAAATGATTTATTGTGGTCTCATTTTTTTATATCACAAAAACCTGGCATTTTTACAAGGGTGTGTAAACGTTTTATATCCACTGTATTAATGGATAAAAGGAAATTTCAGATAATTTATAGAATCCCAGTATATATGATGAAAAAGAACTTAAGAGTTTTCTTAAGGAACAAATCAAGAAGTTTTTTATCTTTAAATGATAATGGTCAGGCTAGTAAAGTCATAATGTGAGACTTCTTAAAAATGCATATTAAAGATAGAATGGGAAGATGGGCTAGTAATAAAATGAAAGAGTGGGATAAAGAATTGTTAGAAATGCTAGATGAAATACACAAAGAAATTAGATAATACTGAAGTTATTCAAAAATTAATGACACAATATCAAACAGTTTTAATGCATAACATGGAGATAGCTTTAGAAAAACTAAAATTGCACTGTTATGCGATGACTTCATAAAATCTACATAGATTAGCTAATAGAAGCATGATATTAAGCAAAAAACGGTCCTGAAGTAAAAAATAATTATATCCAATACATATAAATTGCTAAAATGATCCTTTATTAAACAGACCGGTTTCGGCAACCAATGCCTTCTTCAGTGTATAAAAAAGTCTCCAAAAATCCCAACTATTTATAGACACACCCCAACTGTGAGATTGATGGAAAATACCACCAGTAAATACTTAAAGAAAAAGATACCAAAATTTAAACAACTGATATGCAAAATAAATAAATGCAACCATGTCTGGACAATATGTGACATATATAAAGACAAATTAAACATAAAAAAGAAAAATAAGAAAAATAATTATGAAATGAACCCAGCACATTAAACTGATGCAAATCCAGATTTCAGAAAAATAAATACATATCAATTATGGTATAGTTATGATAAAAACATATATCATATGAACTATCATAACCATAAAGAACATCACATACAAAGCCTGAAAATATCAAATAAATGTTCCAACAGAAAAAAATGTGGTTAACAAATGATGATATGTCCGAATTCGGAAATCTGTGCTTCATCATATGTTCCAATAATATTCCTTCCACTATGAGTACATGTGGCATGTCCATATACCTTATGTTCTTCTCCATCGGACCCTATATGACACATTGAGAAACTGTGAAAAAATATGAGAAATAAAAACATGCAGATAACTATTAACAAGTAATATATATATATTAATAGAAATCCATAATGTAAAAAAGATGCCCAAATCAATATATATGAAAAACAGAGAACATAAAATGTACCAACCTAAATGTTCAAATTTATAAATGGTCATTTAGTCCTGGAGGAAATAGGGCACCCAATGTAATGATCCAATGTTGTTCCTCGTGAGTAAGTATTTTATGCCATCCCTGGGGATTAATACGATCACCCAGAATTCTATCTATAATCATAAAAGAAAATTGTGCATCAGGATGTTTCAAATTGTGCCGATATAAGGCATTAGTTTCCTTCTTAGTTTTGATGTCCTATCTATGTTCATTGATGCGTGTCCTGAGTGGTCTAGCAGTTTGGCCTACATAAAAGGCTTGACACCGACAAGTTGCCAAATAGACCACCCAACTGCTGCTACAGTTACCAAATATTCTGCATTGATACACCTTGCTGGTATTACGGCTTGTAAATTCCTTACTTTTGTTGACTTGTTTGCATGAACCACAATGGCCACAAGGGAATGTACCCACTAATACATCCCCTGACATAGTCAATTGTTGATGTATCGCTCCCCCACTTTCTATGTGTTTGAAGTGTGAAAATAAAGAGCCAAGAGTTCTGCCTCTCCTGTAAGAGAAACGGCACTGTTGATCCAATATTAACCTCAAATGTTCATTGGCCATCAGAATATTCCAATGTCTATTAATGATACCCTTGATAGCAGACAGCCAAAGGTAGTAACAAACCGGATGATATCTGCAGAACAGTCCCTAGTTTGAGATTGATATTGTAACAAAGTTTTTCTCTCAATATTGTTAGTCCAACTCCAGGCATTTAGAATGTCTTGATGTCTGTATCCCCTATTGGCAAACCTATGATAAAGATCCAAGCCGTCCCTATCAAAATCACCCTGTGTCAAGCTCAGGCGTTTAATACACATAAATTGAGACCTGAGGGATGTTGCGGATGGTGTGGCATGGGTGCATGCTAGAAGCATGCAACAAGGTGTTATATTGGGGGTATTTGCGATAAGTTCTCGTGTTCAACGTATGATCTGTATTTCTGGTAATGGTAACATCCAAAAAATTAATGCTTTGAAGATCATATGTTACCATGAATGCAATTCCCCAAACATTTTGATTAAGGTATTTGATAAATTCCTGCAAATACCTAGCATCTGCCCGCCACACCATCCACATTTTATGTTCTCTGTTTTTCATATATATTGATTTGGGCATCTTTTTTACATTATGGATTTCTATTAATATATATATATATTACTTGTTAATAGTTATCTGCATGTTTTTATTTCTCATAATTTTTCACAGTTTCTCAATGTGTCATATAGGGTCCGATGGAGAAGAACATAAGGTATATGGACATGCCACATGTACTCATAGTGGAAGGAATATTATTGGAACATATGATGAAGCACAGATTTCTGAATTCGGACATATCATCATTTGTTAACCACATTTTTTCTGTTCATAGGTTCATAGGTTCATAGGTTCATACTAGGCTATCTGCCCAAGGGCATTTATAAGCCTAGCCCATAGTTATGTGGCTTTCGCCACCCCTTTAGTTTGAATAAAAACTATGCCTATCATTTTGCTGTGCCTCTGTCAAGCAGTGACGCTGAAGTAATCCCTGGGGTATATCTGCAATCTCCCATCCATTGGTCAAGATTCCTCTTGAACAAGACCAGAGAGGTGCTCTGCCTCACATGTACCGGGATTTTGTTCCACAGCATAGGGAGTCTCTGGGTGATGAATCTGTCCCTCCAGCACGTTCTATTTATAACCGTGTCAAGGTTTAAGTCTCCGCCCTTGTGGTTCTGAGGGATCTAGATTTTTGAGGTGAAGCATATTCATCAAATCTGGGTTTGACATGGCCTTATATGTCAGGCACAGGTCACCTCTGAGCAAGCGGTATGAGACTGAATAGAGCTGGAGTTCTTTCAGTCGGGCAGCATAAGACATATTTTGAGACCCTTTATCCTTTTGGTGAGGAACTTTTGGGGCCTTTCAAGCTGCAGCAGGTGTCTGGTCAGATACATTCGAACGGGCATTGTACTCAATCATAGGTCTAATAAGTGATGAGTACAGGGGACGATGACCTCCCTTGATCTAGATGTGAATCCCTTCATGATCAGGTGGGTGATATAGAAGGTTTTCCTAACTACTTTAGCAACATGAGTGTCAAACGAAGGCTACTGTCAACCTGGGTCCCCAGATCTCTGATTACTTTTTCTGTGCTCAGTGGATTGCCACCTATATGGTAGCTAGGGGTAGCCTTGTTTTTCCCAAAGGGTATGACTATGCATTTTTGGCGTTTAACTTCAGGCCATGGCTCTGGCACCAGTTATCCATTTCTGTGAGGCCCTTCTGGAGGATATCTGTGTCAGATGTGTTTTCGACTATGGCCCAGTTTGCAGTCATCTGCAAACTTTGTCAGCCATAACCCTCCTGTGTTTGCTTGTACTTCAGAAAAGTAGATGCCGAACAAGAGTGGACCCAGGACTGAGCCCTGTGGGACACCACTTGTGACAGGCTTTGAGTCTGACATGGCTCCAGCAACTCTGACCCTGTGGGTTCTGTCACTTAGCCAGTTTGCAACCCATCTTGTGATGTATGGGTTTACATTCAAGCTGATGAGTTTTTCGATGATACCTGAGTGGGGTATTGTGTCGAAGGCCTTTGCCAGGTCGAGGTAGGCTGTATGGACTGCCTTTCCCTCATCAATGGCCTTGGTGACTGTCTCGAAAAAGTCAACCAAGTTTAAGAGGCAGGATCTGCCTTTGACAAAGCCAAACTGAGTTGGATCCAAAGTCTGCAAGTTCCCTCTGTCTTTATTTATGAGTTCCATTATGATCCTCTCCATGGCTTTGCAGATAAGGCTTGTCAAGCTAATGGGGCGGTAATTTCCAGGGTCTGTGGAGGCACCGCCCTTATGAAGTGGGACTGTTGGAACATTTATTTGATATTTTCAGGATTTGTATGTGATGTTCTTTATGGTTATGATAGTTCATATAATATATGTATTTATCATAACTATACCATAATTTATATGTATTTATTTTTCTGAAATCTGGATTTGCATCAGTTTAATGTGTTGGGTTCATTTCATAATTATTTTTCTTATTTTTCTTTTTTATGTTTAATTTGTCTTTATATATGCCACATATTGTCCAGACATGGTTGCATTTATTTATTTTGCATATCAGTTGTTTAAATTTTGGTATCTTTTTCTTTAAGTATTTACTGGTGGTATTTTCCATCAATCTCACAGGTGGGGTGTGTCTATAAATAGTTGGGATTTTTGGAGACTTTTCTATACACTGAAGAAGGCATTGGTTGCCGAAACTGGTCTGTTTAATAAAGGATCATTTTAGCAATTTATATGTATTGGATATAATTATTTTTTACTTCAGGACCGTCTATTGCTGGCCTCTTGTGGTTTACTTGGTTTGGTTTGGCCGCACATCAACCTACGTGCATAGCATCATGTTCGATTAAGCAAAAAGACACAGATCAATAATATCCAAAATCCTCAGACTAATAAGCTTACATGACTTTAAGAGCCTTCTTAAGTCACATTTGTCCAACTTATGCACTTGCTCCTGTACTAGCCCTGGGTAAAAACTACCAACCCTCTTACACACACCTCATCTATCTCATCCAAGCTATCTCTTTCAGTACTTCTAGACCCTAAAAGGAGACAGAATGCACATTATCATTATTAATACTGCATACTCTTAAAGTTTACTGTGCATCATTTTGTACTTTCTGATGCAACCATCAAATATATTCACCACTGAACACAGAGACTTGACTATGTTTACCACAAGTATAAACTATTCAAGAATAATTTTGACACTATTTTTACTAAATGTATAATTGCAGCTATATGTATAAATCAATGTAACTACAAAATGTTGTGCAAGTGATGCAATTGCTGTAATCTCACACTGTCTGCATTATTCTGTTCATTATAACTGTGTACTAGTGTATATGCTACTTCTACTTACTGTCTATTTTTATCACTGCATTTAATACTGATTTTTTTATTATTATTATTGTATGTTATTATTGTATGGAGCTTTTCTCCCTGGGCATCCGCTGAAAATGGGCATCAGACATCTTCCTGGTAAACAAATGTAAAAGAAAATAAAAGAAAATAAATAATACAAATAAATAATGACAAAAATAATAATCATGATGATTACAAAATCAACAAGTATTTAAAGAAAAATATTACTAATAAACTTAATAACCAACAAATGTCTCTTGAATAAGCCTATTACCTTGATAGAAGTTAAAGACGATTTTAAAAAAAGGAAAACCATAATGCTCCAGGGCAAGATAGTTTAAGTATGGAATTATATAGTTTGCTTCCATTAAATATTTTACAATTATTGAGTGATGTTTTCAGGATATTTTGTGTAATCTAGCCTATACTCAAACAAGGAAAGGATAATAACTTAATTTCCTCATATGGACCTATTTCATTATTAATGTAGACTATAAAATATTTACTTCATTTTTGCTACAAGATTAAGAGCAGTAGTAGATAAATTAATAAAGATCGAACAGCATTCATAGTCAATAGATTAATGTACAATAATATAATAAGGGTAGTAACTATCTTAGATTTAGCAAAAGTAATGAACAAAAAATTGGCCCTAAATCGTTCAGATATCAAGAGAGATTTTGATTCTGTAGATTGGAACTACTTGTTTAAAACTTTAGAAGCATTTGCCTTTCCAACAGTTTACTGGAATATTAAAGAACCTGTAGAGACTCAGATCCATATATTAAGATTGGATCTTATATTTCTCAAGAATTCACTTTAAACAAATGCACAAAGAAAGGGTATCCCTTCTCCCCTTAACTATTTTCATTAGTCATTGAAACCTTAGCTAATAGTATAGGAAGCAATGAATAAAATGAGGATTCTCAATTAACGGAGATTGTCAATCAAAAATACAACTTTTGTAGATGATATTTTGCTACCTGTAGCAGATTTAAATTATTCAATTGGAAGAAATAGATGAGGAAATTGAAAAGTTTCAAGACGTGCCTCTGCCGAAATTTAATAATAAAACTGAAACTTTAGTGTTAAATCAATTATTAGATAGTAAGTTTAAATATAAATATAAATATAATTGGGAAGGAAAACAGCCAAAATATTTAGGAATAAAAATCTATCAAGATGTGAGTAAAATTATTAATAATACTTTTGAAAAAATAATCAAGAATGTGTTACTTCTTATTAAAAAATGAAATTCTTTTCTTTTATTTTATTTTGAGGATAGGTTAATACTTACTAAATGATTATCTTCCCCATCCAAAACTTCACCTACTTCCCACCCCTCTTAGAGGCATAAACATAAATATAGACATACTCTGGGCACGAGAATATATACACAATTCCTAAACCATCAGTCTACATTTAATCACTTTAACTTTCTTCCTCTCTTATATTTACAAGTAATGACAGTGATCACACATTACACCATCCACCTCACTCAGCTGTCTACTTCCACCCCTCCTATAAGCATACCCCAGTGTTCTACCCCTCCTATATTCATACCCCAGTGTTCTACCCCTCCTGTATTCATACCCCACTGTTCTAGCTCATCTTTCTCTGACATTTCTCTACAAAGCTACATACCATACTTCTCTTAAATATTATTCTTACTGTTCCTGTTTTATCAACTTATGATCTATCATACATCACTCAATCTTGTACACATTTCTCCCACTATGTAGTTCACCTCTAACCATTCAAATCCTACTTCAGCACTAATCACTTCCAGTATATGCAAAGACCAACCCAATCATTACTTCAAATTCAATTTACTAAACCCTCACACCAAGATAAAACTAACTGCTAATGTTAAACCAAAACAAGCTTATAAAACATATCCATTTTTCTCTCTCTTACCAATCTGTGGGATGTTCATCCCAATCCTGGCACCTCCTTCCAATCTGATTCCCCAGTAACCTCGAAAACTCATTCCAAGCCACCCCCCACTCAGCCTACCCATCTTCTTCCAAAACAGGGATCACACCAGCATCACCAAAACCATCAAAACCCAAACCACCTATCTCAAACTCAACCAAATAGCTTAAATTCATTTCTTTAGATGCTCATAGCATCTATGATACACAAATTGCTGGATATTCTTGCCATAACTGAAACAGGGCTAAAACCCCATATACTTGACTCTGAAGTATTACTCCCTGGTTATAATAGCATTAGGGCTGATAGAACTTAAAATAAAAGGTACTGGGGTAGCTTTATTATACCCTGACTATCTTGAAATAATAACCTACAATAAACATATTCCCAAATTCCACAACACTGAACTCATCTCCCACCTTAAACTAAATAACCATACGGAACTATGTATTATAGTATTCTATATTCCCCCAGGTAATAATGCTACAACCCTGAAAAAAATATCCTAAAATGGGTATCACATACACTTTCTAATAAAAAGTTAATCTTAGGTGGCATTACTTTTGATTGGCAAATTATCTCCACAAAATATCCGTCAACTAACCTAAACCTATTTGGATTAACTCAACTAATTTCCTCTCCACACATGATAACTATCCCAAAAACATTGACTCAATTCTCAACTGGATATTACTGCCCAATTCCACTATGTATGTCTTCAGTGGCACCCTCTCTGATTCCCTCAATGATCTCCTCCCTGTATATGTAAACAGACTCAGTACCCATCATGTAAAACAACATTTATTTAGAACTTCTTAAAACCTCATTAATTTTAACTGTGATAGATTTAAAGGAATTCTAAGCACCTTTAACTAGTCTATCCTGAAAACTATTCCAATCAATGAACCTTATACAAATTTAACTCACTTTTCCTGAAAACCTTCAATAGTTTGGCTGCAACTAGAACAAAAAGAATAAAGAATAACCATACTCCTTGGTTATCAACTTAAAGCAGGCACCTAACGTATGAAAGAGATAGGGCTTGGAAAGAATGGTTAAAACACAGATCTTTCCTAAAACCTACAACAATCTAAATAACTATGTAACCATACTAAAAGACAGATTATCTTTGACAAGAAAATCTAGTTCCATAACCCCTTACTAAATCAGTCTTCCAACCCTAAAAAATTCTGGTCTTCTATTAATAATATACTCCACCCAGGAACATCCAACACTCCTAGTCCCACTCCAAATAACACTCCCTCAGAAATAGCTGGTCAGTTTAATACAGATTTCATAGAAAGCATTAAAGCCTTTACTAAAGATTTTCCTCCCAACTATCCTGACATGCCCTATCCTGAGACTGTAAACAATCCCTATTTCACCCTAAAACCCATTCCAACCACCTACATATCACAGCTTCTTAAACTGAAATGCTTTTCTCCTTTAGCAGATAATCTCCCAGCAGAATATCTCAAGCTGGCAGACAGTTCCATAGCCTATCCTGTGACTCTTCTAATTAACATATCTATCAAGGAATCATGTGTTCCATCTCTATGGAAAAAATTCTTCAACATCCTCCTTCATAAAGAAGGAACCTCATCTGATATATCCAATTTCAGACCTATGGACATATTATCCCCTTTGTCAAAAATTCTGGAGAAGTGCAAACACAAGCAACTTCTTCAACGTATTCTTCAGGAAAAGCTCCCAACCCACAAATAGTATGAGTTTAGACCCACCCGTAGCACTACCATGGTCTTTACTTTCACTAATACTATTAACAAAGCCAGAAAAGGCAAACTTGTTTTTTCTATAGTTCTTGATCTCTCTAAAGCTTTTAATGTAGTATCTAGTCTCTCACCAAAAACTCCTCTACCAACTGTTTTCCCTCAGGCTATCAGAAATCACACTACTATAGTTTAACAATTAGGTACCAGTCTGTTAAATGGCTCTCCACTTTTTCTCCTTCCTTCTGTCAACCACAGGGCTCCATTCTCAGTCCACTTCTCTTTGATATATTCACTAACAATTGATGTAAATCCTTTCAGCAAGTTTCCCCTAATATGCATTCCTGACAACCTAATACATCTTCAGAGAATTATTCAAGAATCCTTTAACTCTGTTGAAAGTTGGCTAAAGGATAATCACCTGCTACTAAATCTCAAAGAAACTAACCCCGGGATTCAATAACACCTACATTAAGTGTACACCGAGTGTACACTGTTATGAGTGGACAGACAACACAGGCATAACTCACGCCTTCTTCCTCCTAATTTTACTTTTCCTACTGATTTTCTTTCAGTTTTAAATACTGACTGTTGACAGGGATTAATAAGGTAGACTACATGTAGACTATATGTACACTTATTGTAATCTTTCTGAGTGGATAGGAAGCACAAAAATGTGGCAGGGGTGTTCTTGAATACATACTTTGTACACTTAGTGTAGGCTTTATTCAATCTGTCCTTAAATTATTCTCTTTTTTCCAAATTCTTATTTCTATGCAAAAAAAAACTTGATTTTTTTTTCCTTAAATAATACCATGATTGAAGTTACCCCACATACAAAACTACTTGGCATGACAACATGACAGTCAACAACAATATTAAATTTGATTTACATATCCACAACAGCATCAAAAAAACATCAAAAACTAGGTGCCCTACATAGTTTAAAGAAATTCCTTACAGACTCTGCCAAAGTAACTCTAGCTACCACTTACTTCTTACCCTGTTTCCTATATGGAGACCCTAATATGACCAACCTACACTTAGTTCTAAACTTGAACAGTGCTTAGCATTAAAAATACTTAACTGTCTCAAGCTTCCTCAACACCTATCTTATACTCAGTTCACCTTAACTCACAAAATCATCCATACCCCCATCCATCTGCCTAGCAATTAGACCCTACTCCAATACTATCTTCCAAATTGTCCTCTTTGGTCAAGTAATAGACAAGTGCTTACCATCTACCCCACAAAGGGTTGCTGGGGTCAGCCTTTATTCCAATAGTGTAGCTAGAACTTGGAATAAAATTGCTATATCAGTCAGATCTATCACACACCTTCATATTTTCAAAACATTTCTAAAAGACTTCCCCTCTGTCTCCTGGCTTTGTCTCTGCTCTTCATTTGGGACATAGCTCTCTAACACCCTCATCATCTTTTTTGTACCTCTCTTTAAAGCATTAAATCACTTAACCTGCTTATCCCCTTCTAATATCTCACTTTATTATACTTCTTAAACTACTATACCTACTTCTGATTAGCACAACCAAATTACTATTCCATCACTACTTTTCTATTAACACTCAGACATGCTTATCTCCTCTAATCCCTCACTCTTTTGTATTTCTTAAATTACTGTTACTTATCTTATACAGCACTATTCTTTCTGTAAAGTCTCCATACATGGTTTATAAATTTAATGATTTTGAACATCAGTACAAATATTATAATAGTTTTTATTATGCTATGTATTCATTGAAACAGCATTATAAAATTATTGTAAATATTCATTGCATTAAATATGATACCTTTGAGCTTTTCTTCTCAGGCCTCTGCTGAAAAAAGGCCACCTGTGCCCAGTCAGACTTTCCCAGTAAACAAATAAATAAATTCCAGAATAATAGACACCACTGTAGAAAGCACCATAAAATGAATCCTTTAGTATAAAAAGCAAGTTTTAATCTGTTTTAACGCACAACACTACAAATACGTTTTTGTCCAGCAGACTTCATCAGGTTATCTGATAAAGTCTGCTGGATGAAAACATATTTGTAGTGTTGTGCATTAAAACAGATTAAAATTTGCTTTTTATACTAAAGGACTCATTTTATGGTGCTTCCTACAGTGGTGTCTATCATTCTGGAGTTTTTTGGTGACTGTTCTGGCACTACTTGCTTAATTTTACTGGTCAAATAAATAAATTAATAAATACATGTGTGATTGTTAGCTACTTCACACTGAGTGGTCGACCTGTGACATCACAATTTCCATTCAGGTAACAGCAAGCTTACCACTTCTTACCCTCTCATATTCCATCTTTGAGAAATGTGGACCACAGAAATCTACCTAAAGCCCTACTTTTTTTTCAAACATCTTTATTAAATTTACACATATGACAAAAGCAATCTTACATTTATATAAATGAAAAACATACAAAACGATATCACTTTAATTGCAAACAGTTTACATCACAGACAACACTGAAACAACTGTAGTTGTAAACATTATACATCACTTATAAACCATCCATTCATTGTCAGTTAAGCATTATGTAGCTCATTCAAATCCTGCCTCTTAAACCTCATTCCTGCTCTGCATATCTTGTTCCCACAATTCCCATTTTTCCTATGAAGTTTGCTCCTTCCCTTTTCTAAAGATCCCAGTTCCAGTTGTTTTATCTCTGTCTCTATATTCACTACTTCTAGTAAAGTTGGTCTAGGCTTTGACTTCCATTTTCTAGTAATTGCTTTTTTTCTCAACCACCATAATTAGACTCAGCAAGGCTTTACTATGTCTAGGCAATTCCGATTCTGTAGCATAACTCAAAAAAATCTTTCCACCAGTCAGTCCAATCTGCTCACCCAGCGTCTCTGATAGAGGGGTCTGCATGGAATCCCAAAAGTCTGCCAGCTCATTACACTTCCAAAAAATATGTTCTCAACTACCTCTTTCTTGCCTCCAACATTTGCTATCCACCTAAGGAAAAATTCTTTGGAGTCTACTTGGGGTATAAAAATACCTGTGTAAACACTTCCAGGCAAAGATCCTAAATCTTCTAGACTTTGTTGCATATTTTGGAGATATACATATATCCCCCATTGTCTCTTTGTGAATTGCTTATCCAGTCTCACTTCCCAATCCTTTCTAGGCTCCTCTGATTGATTCTTATAATTATCATGCAATATTTTATATGCTTTACTAATTATTCCTTTTTTAAAGGCAGCTTGTGTTCTGGATTCTATTAAAAACTTCACCAATGCTGTTCTTTCATTTAGGAGCCCTACTTTTGATCTCTCAAAACAAATTTGTTTAATCTTTCAGTTAGTGTTCACTGTTGAATGTCTTCATTACAAAAATTAATCCTGTGTTAATTACATCTCATATTACAAAATAAACATAGCCTTTAAATATTATTTAGATTTACACCCAACCTACTTCCATGTTGTGTTATATTTGAAAGGGCTCTCATGTTGTACTATTTAAAATGAAATTCTAATTGAGTATTCTCACCATCTCCATTTCTTAACTTCAGTTGGCATTTATTCTGATGAACTTGTTTGTCACTGAAACTAAACCCAGCAGACATTTTAACTACCTCAGCAATGAGCTGTGGTATTCAGATAGTTTAATGGCAACATAACCTCTAGCAGCTTCTACAAAATGAAGTATATCCTGGTTTATCATCCCATCAGGACAGAGAATGTTTACATGTTATTCCCTCTCATAAACTTATAGATACAGAAAATGTTCCAGATTTTAAATTCTGTAGTAACTAGTTTCGCCAACTCACTCATTTTCAACCATTGCATTAACTTTCTATGAAACAAAATTACTTCACAACAGAGAGATACATTTCCTATAGTAAATTTTCACACTCCTATAACTCAGACTTTATTAGTTAGGCGCACTTTTATACCACAAATCAAATACGCTTTTCATTTCTTCTTCTGCTATAAATAGCCCCTCAGATAGTCTGCAGGCTCATTTCTATGTTACCTCACAATGAATTCTGTTGCATCTTTCTTATCTAAGCAAAGTGACTTCCCATACAATGGGTCTGTGTTCAGCCATCGAATGGACTAAACATTGAATGGTTGAACACCGAATCCAATTCAGTGAAAGTTTACTACGGTGAACCTCTGAAGCAGGGAAAGTAACTAGTTGTCCAACACTTCCCTGTTTCACACACAGCAGCATTTCAAGCCCACCTAGGTGGGGGCTTTGCCCACCTCACACCCCCACAAGCACCCCTTACTATATATACCAACTCCAAGACCGCACTCCAGTGGAGAAACAGGGTTTGATACACTGCCATGTATGAGATGGGGAACTGTTGGATAACTAGTCACTTTCCCTGTCTCACAAGTTCAATGAACTGAACATTCACTGAATGAACGTTCACTGATTAGTAGTCGATGTTCTGCCAGTCAATGTTTAGTCCATTCAATGACTGAACATAGACCCCATACAATAGTGATCCTGTCTCATCCTGTGCTCATGTCCTCTCCACTGACCATTCCTGGTCTACTCTCTATCTCTCGCATATTCCAATAAGTCATAGGCTATCTTCTTCCCTTCACCTTATGCTGTGTAGCACAGACTCAAACTCTCCAGTGGAAGGAAATAGGACTTTTACTGTCAGAAATAACTTCCTCTCCTCATCAGAGAATATACAGTTTTTATAATATTTAGATTTAAACTGATTTCATATTTTATTACCACTAAACATAATACATTACCTCTAAGTAAACATGACTTAGCCATCCTGCAGGAAGGTCTGTCTCAAATAAATAACTGATGCCAAAATCATGGACTGAAACTAAATGTCAAAAAATGCATTATTGTATTCATTGGAAAGTCATCTACCCCAGGGAACTACCACATTGACAATACCCCCCTAAGTGTTGACCCACTTTTCAGGATTTGGGAGCTTATGCAGACAGTGACCTTAGTTTTGACCAACATGTATCTATTGTTGTAAGAAAGTCTATCTGTATTATACAGCTTATAAACAAAGGGATTGTGTATAGATCTAGGGATATCATTGCCCCACTTTAGTCAGCCTTCATTAGGCCAGTAATTAAATATAATGATCCCTTTGACATGCATCTGTCCAGACACATGCAACAATTGGAATGTCACAGAGATACCTTAAAAAAGGATACAAGGCCTAAACAACATGTTCTATATGGACCGACTCAAAGCCCTTTCACTATACCTGGTATTCTACATACTGCTAAGAATGTCTCACATGCATACAAAGCATCCTCCACTGCACATCAGCAAGTCAATGGCATCAGAAATACATGTCTAGGGATCTAAACCTGTTCTGCAACATCAACAGAATGGTTGGAGAGAAAGGTATATCTTTCAGAGGATACTGCTGCTATGGAACAGATTCCCCAGCCACATAAAACAAAGTTCATTCCTGTCCATATTTAAGCTCATCTTAGATCTATGGATGAGAAACAGAAAATTTACCCCAGGACTGCCTCCTCCTGTACTATTAATGGTCAGAGGCCATACCTAAATGCTTTATCCAGTGCATGGGTGCCCTCAAATTATCTATGGTATGATCCCAGTTATTCCCATTAGGGGTAATATATAATTGTCAATCATGGGATGGGCAAGACCAGTCTGCAACTAAATGGTTTAGTTATTTTGAGCATGAAAAGGGAAACTGGCTAGGCTTAAAATGACCCACAAGGGCAGCTAGCTTGGTACTTACCTATGAATCTATAAATGTTTCACTGACATTACCTGAATGGGCATGTTACTGCTAGTAACTAGCCTCTAAGTTTGCTTATTTCATGTTTATTAGCCTTAAATGCCTGTATGTGTTATTCTTTAGGATAATTTAAAACTTCCTCAGTGGTCTGATGAACACTTATATTATATGTCCTGTTTTGTATTAACCCATATATATTATTCATCATGAGAGATACCTGCTGTATTGATTAATCTAAGCCTTTTCTTTCATTCTTTCTTTTTTATAATACAGCTGTTGAAATGGGCTAGAGTGGACCCATCTCAGTCATTACCTGGGTGCAGTATACTTGAAAACAAATAATGGAAGAATGTAAGTAATTAAGCCTGTAAAACTGTTAGACTGAAGTGACAGTCCAAAAGGTTGTACAAGGCACAACTACTTACAAACAGCAATGCTGCACAACTATATACTCATAATACTGTAGCACTCAAAAGCATTCCTTAATACTGTAATTAATATAATGTTTAATTATCATTTCAAATATGTTATATACACAAAATTCACAACATATAATAATTGCTATAAGATGAAATGCACTTTATAATAAGAGTTCTATACTCATGAGACGAAAGTTGACAAAGCCATACTTAAAAAAAAGAAGAAGAAGAATGCAGCATCATGCCAAACATAGCCATAATTGTTTTGAAATTACAGGATATAATCTACATATAAATACAACAAGTGTTTAGAAAATAGGTTCAGAGTCACAATAGTCATAGTGTGAACCAGTTGTTATTCTAATAAGTTTGTTTTGATGGGGTCTTTTCCCCTTTGAGTTGTTGCTTATTTATAGGGATGCTAATTTGAATTTTTGCTTGTGAATGGATCACCAAACACACACTGGGGGAAATAATGTTTCAATAAATAGTCATCACTCTGTACAGCATATGAAAGAAGTAACTTGACATAGCAAAACAAATGGCCACAGAATAAAATACTGAATTTATTCACCTCTAGCACTTCGGCTCATACCTTAAAGGAGTAATCAATTCAAAAGCATGGAAACAGTATATATACAAAAAAAAATCTTAAATAATTGGATAATAACTTGATTAAAAATCATTCAATTAGTTAATTAATTAAATATCTCCAATTACATTCCCTGTTAATCCCACACAGAATCAGAGTATTATATTTTAAAATATATTCCAGTGTGGAAAAAGGTTCTGTATGTAATCAAGCTGTCAAGTGTTTTTCTAGAACTAATAAAATTAAATTTCTTGCAATTAATAAATTTACTTGTATGACTGAAGGAGTTATTTATGTTTTTAAGTGCTCCTGTAACTTATTTTATATGGGTGAGAGTCAAAGGGCATTTAAACTTAAATTTCAAAAACACATTAGGGACATCAAAAAGAACATATTGAAAGCCCAGTAGCAGTGCATTTCAAACAATATCATAGAGGGTACTCCACCTTGTAACGGGGTGGTGTTTTAGAAGAAGTAACTGTAAAACAGAGTGAAAATGTGACATTAAAAGATAAGTTACTGTCTAAGGAAGCAATGCATATTTTTAAAATACAATACTCTAATTCTGTGTGGGCTTAATAGTGAATGTAATTGTATATATTTAACTAATTAATTGAATGATTTTTAATCAAGTTATTATCCAATTATTTCTTTTAAGATGTTTTGTATATATACTGTTCCATGCTGATGAATCGAAGGAGTGAACCAAGCTGCTAGAGACTAATAAATTCAGTATTTTATTGTGTGTCCAGTTGTTTTGCTTTATTTGTTTTTCTGTTGTGGTTTTGGATAGTTTGTTTTATGACCACTGATCCATCTTCTAATATTCCTCTCATTTTTCATGAGGAGATTATGAATGTTTCTCAACATACTATGGAGCAGTATATATTTCACACAGATGACCGGTCAATGAGAAATGGTGATCCTTCCATGAAGTTTTGGGAAAGGCATGTGAAGGAGAGAAATCGATGTATGGATAATCCTTTCATGATGTTGGGGGCATGTAATGCTGCTAATTTTTCTGTGGACGTGCAAGAATTATTTGGTAAACTTGAAAGTCTCTTGGTTAAAGAAACTAATGTACACTTTAATGTCCTCAGTCTAAGAAGATACACATAAATGGATGTGACTCCGAAGGGTTACAGGCTTTTAAAAGTTTGAGTACACCATTTGACCCTAATAGTGAAGACGACAATGTACTTAAAAGTAGTTGATTAGCAGCTGCCCACCATCGCTCTTTAGAATGGACTAATATTCTCACTGAACGAGATGCACTTAAACAAAATAAAATGGATGAAATTCTGGGGCTATGTTCTGAACTAACGACAAAAACTTGCCCTACTCACTTTGATACTCTGCTTGGGAAAATTAATGATAAACTTAAATCTTATAAGATAGATCTGATCCAGAGAAAAAAAGAACAAATTTGAGGGACCTATATGACTATTGCAATGGGAGAGCTTTCCTTTGGAAATTTAAATCTAAGGCACATGGGGCAATGACGTTATCTTGCCAAGGTGAAAATTTAAAAAACCCTCAAGAGTGTCTTTTGCATCTTCTGAAGGGCAGAAGGCACTGTAAACTAGGAAACTGCTGGGGAAGCTTTCCTGCCTCTCCTGCCAGATCAAGAGTCTAGACTCCATGAACAAAGATTTTGTGATGTGAGCTATAACAACAAGGAAGAAATGGCTATGGACAGCATACTAACAGTACAGAAGGGCAATCAAGGCAAAATTACAAGAAAGGCAGATGGCAGTAATGTGACTGTTAATACTATTGATATGTACAATAGTGTTTTGTTGTTATATACAATAATCTTGATTATCCTTATATAGTCAATTTATCTGACTTTCAGTTAACAGAAATGCAACTGTCAGTGCTAAATTTGGGATTGAAATATATCCTTACAGTGTTACTGCATTTACATATATTTAAATGCAATTTTTTTGCTTAGTAATTAAATTGGCATCTTTCTTACTTGTTTAATTATAGTACTCATAAATGGGGACTTATAAGTTGTTTATCATGTAGTAATGAAAGTTTAAATGAAAGTTTTTACTCCTGTGTATCAGATGAGATGGATTTGAATGAGATACCAGTTAATGCTTATTAATTATTAGATACATCAATGGTGAAGTATAAGAGTTTGCATATTCCTTTATTTAATAATTAACACATTCAACAGTTTTCTGATTCTTTAGGGTATACTGTAGAGCAACATTTTATGAATTTTATAAGACAGAAGCATGCAGTAAGCTATAATTTGGCTTACAAGCAGTGCAGCAATCACAAATTTGTGTTTAAACCTCCCGACAATGGGAATAAAATAGTGGTGATACATTACAAACAATATTTAAAAACATGCTGTGACTATTTCGATGATGAAAATGAGTATGTAAAGTCTAATATGGAACAATATAATGAAGCTTTGGCTTTGTATAAAAAGTTATTAGAAAGAGGTTATAGACTTGTCTATTTTACTAAAAAAAAGATGTGGAGAGAAAATTTGGAGTTTATGGCTGTAATTTGGCAATCTTTTATTGCTTGCCCAAAATTCATAAAGGTCTTAGTAACTTAACAGGTCATCCTATTGTATCTGCCTGTAAGTATTTTCTACAAAATAATGGATTGTTTTTGCATGAATATTTTTTCTCTATGTAAAAAAAGGTTCCATCATATATTAGGGATACACAAGATTTTTTTTTTAGATAAAATTATTAAACTTAAATGAGATACTGGCATGTATTGGCTTACACTGGATGTTAAATGTCTATACACTTCCATCCCACATTATACATGGGGTTCAGTCAAGCACATTATGATTTTGTAGGAGATAGTCTCCTTTCACACTGTGTTGTTGAACTGGTACATTTTAGTTAGGTACATTTTTTTTTCATTTAATAATGACATTTTTTGACAGGTATTACAATGGGGACAGCAATGGGGGCTCTTTTTGCTCCCATGTATGCTAATTACTTATGGCACTTTTTGAAATTGAATATTTATATCAACACAGTTTTGTTAAAATATACGTACTTAATTATTTTCATTACATAGATGATTTAATATTTATCTGTCAAGGGGGACATGATTGAGTTCAAGATTTTGTACAGGATTTACAAAATAATAGATTTAACTTTATATTTGATGGTTTACAGATGGGGAAAGTGTGTCGTTTTTAGATTTGGAACTATTGGGTCTTAGTAATGAAAAAATTCAAACTACTATTCATAGAAAACTTGTAGATGGGGGCAATATTTGCATGGTTGAAGTTGCCATCCGCCCCATCTTATTTATTCTC
The DNA here is from genome assembly GCF_019279795.1 of Protopterus annectens. NCBI lineage: Eukaryota > Metazoa > Chordata > Ceratodontiformes > Protopteridae > Protopterus > Protopterus annectens. The sequence continues at coordinate 1,124,748,194 of NC_056730.1, read as the reverse complement.
TTCCATATGGAGAATTTTTGCATATTAGTAAACTTTGTAATGATGACTCTATTTTTCATAGGGGAATAAATAAAACTGTTAAAATGTTTATAAGTTGAGGTTATGATAGGAAAATGGTTTTGGAATCTTCCCAAAAAGTTACTGAAATACATAAGAATACAGAGACTAATTATGGACCCAATAGAATCCATGGGGGGGGGGGAATAATAGCAGTATATTACCTTTTTTGGACAATATTTATAAAGTTAGTAACACCCCAGTAGTGTCTAGAGGCATTCTCCCAGTTAATGAATTTGTAAATATAAGTGATACTGAGAGTAAAAAAAGACAAATTTATTTTGTAACTACTTACAATATTGTTAGTGAACAGGTTGTGAGTCTTTTAAAATATTATTGACCACTTTTACTATAAAATACTGACCTTTCTAGAATGAGTATCACATATATCATTTAAAAAGGGTAGAAATTTGGCAGATATGCTAGCACACAGTAATTCTCTCCTCTATTTCTATAAATATCTCCTTAAAGATAGGTACTTTCCATTCCAGTGTGAAAAATGTTCTGTATGTAATCAAGTTGCCAAGTGTTTTTCTAGAATTAATCATTTTAATTTGGTTGCAATAAATAAATTTACTACTATGACTGAAGGGATTATTTATGTTTTGAAGTGTACCTGTAACTTATTTTATGTGGGTGAGAGTCAAAGGGAATTTAAACTTAGATTTCAAGAACATATTAGGGGCATTAAAAAAAAAAAAAAAAAAAAAAAAAAAACATACTGAAAGCCCAGTAGCAATACATTTTAAACAATATCGCAGAGGGGACACCATCTTGTTAGAGGGTAGTATTTTAGAACAAGTAACTGTAAAACAGGGTGAAAATGTGACATTAAAGGATAAGTTACTATGTAAGGAAGCAATGTACGTTTTAAAATATAATACTCTAATTCTGTGTAGGCTTAATACTGAATGTAATTGGAGCTGTTTAATTGATTAACTAATTAAATGTTTTTTAATCAAGTTATCCAATTATTTGTTTTAAGATTTTTTTGTGTATATACTGTTTCGTGCTGATGAATTGATTTACTCCTTGAAGGCATGAGCCGAGGTGCTAGAAGTGAATACATTCAGTATTTCATTCTGTGGTCAGTTGTTTTGCTTTCTTTACTTTTCTATTGTGGTTTTGGAAAGTTGTTTGACATACCTTGGAAACTACCACTTGCTTTAGTTAAACTATAGAACCTCATAATTATGGAACCTATGTAAACTGGTGAGCCAAAAGGGATGTGCCATGGGCTTCATGCACTGAGTGAACAGTTTCCATATATCTGTAGATCTGCAGGTTAGAGACTACCTTCCATGGCATGGATTGATATAAAAGTACAGGGAAAGATAAAGGGATAGGGGAGTGCCAAGTGAAAGACTAGTTCTGGTTGAGTGTTTTTTTTTCAATTGAGTGTACAACAGAAACTGCTGTTAACAATGGATATTTAGCAGAGCATATAAATACTGCATGATAACTATAAGAATCAATCAGAGGAGGTTAGAAAACACTGATGAGAGAAATGACAAAGGCCATGTACAATGGAGAAATGGGAGAATATCTGTATGGCTCTCATGCATGAAACAGTGATCAGTAGGTTCAGGATTTCTGCATGAAAGTATTTGCAGAGGTATTTTTACACCACAAGCAGAAGTCAGAGAATTTTTTTTCCTGAGCTGGATAGCAAAAGTTGGAGATGTGATGGGAAAGAGAGAGGTCAATAGCAGCATGTGTTTTGGGAGTGTAATGAGTAAGAAGCTTTTAACAATTCCTTACAGAGTACTCTCTCAGAAATGTTGGAGGAGCGTATGGTTAAAACTAAGGAAATGATCTTTTGAGCTGGGACATACTATCTGAATATATTTATTTATTCATTTGTTTGCTTTTGTTGACTGGGAAAGTCTGAGTGGGTGGGATAGCCCATTTTCATCAGACTCCTGAGGAGAAAAGCTCCACAGAATCAATATCTTTACATAAATTTATAGCATAAAATGGAGAAGTGTTTCACATAAAATTAATATTTACAGAAACTGTAGATTAGAATCAGAGTTAAAATATTGTTTAAATCATATTATGCATTTGCATGATAGTAAAGCTAACAGCATAGATTTTAGAACTGTTTCATATAATATTAATTCAGTTTGTGTGGCTGAATTGCAGTAACATATACAAATATGGTAATTGATACGTATGAATTTTGTTTATACACACATGGTAAGAAAGGAAAAGCAATCTGTTCTTGAGAATTAAATGTATTTATCAAAAGATAAATGGTTAAAGAATAAGAAGTACATTGTAATATACTGGAAGAGTATTCCCCAATGGACGTTATTTAGTTAATTGAAAAAGTGGATAGAGGAGTGTAAAGGGAGGGGAAAGAAAGAGCTGGATGGTGAAGGAAGAACGCATAAAGCAAATGGTAAGAAGGGAGGCGAGGAAGGTGATAAAAATATTCTGAGCATTAAAGGTCTTTCAGTGAAGTAGCCAGAGTTAAATGCTTAGACATAGTCAGGCCTTAATAAGTTCAGTGTTATTGGTTGTCAAAAAAGTAATTACTAGAAAACTGAAATAAAAATCTAAACCAGCTGTAACTGAACTACTGAATATATTAAAAGAGATAAAGAACTGCAGGTGAGATCTTTAGAAAGGGAAAAGACAAAATTACATAGAAATAAATGTAATTCTTGGGTACAGTAAGTGCAGAATAATGTTCAGGAAGAGGAGTGAGGTGTAAGGGAAGGCAGGACTTAAGCAATTTATGTAAAGTTGGAGTGAATGAAAATTGTTGAAAATATATGTATACTGCATGAAAACAACAACGGAAATGTTATGGTTGTTAACTTTTTAATTACTATTATTATGTACATATGTCACCTTTTAAAAAAAGTCTTGTTTCATAAGGATGATTTACAAATCAACCGAAGACAGTTTTGTTTTATGATGGGGCATGTTCCCCTTTCCACCATATTTTTCAGTATCTTAACTAACTGAAAACTTTCTTTCCCAATGTATTGATTCTATCCATTCTCCGTGGGGGAAATGGTGCAGTAACTGAAACAAATGTTGTCTACAATGAAGCTGGATGATTGTCCATCTCAAAAGTACCCTGATTCTAAAGGTTAATTAAATTTACTGGTTTCACTGGGAAGGTCTTGCATTTAAAGATGTTTATTCTAAGTTGCAAATAAAATATTCATAACTGAGAGTGCCCCAAGACTATTTCAGTCAAAGAAAATGAGAAAAGAATAAGTTGGCACAGCTGAATTCAGTGTGGTGGTGGTGCCTTGGGCTTAAAGAGGGTGTGGTGATTCCAAGAAATGTAACTTTTCTAGGATTGTAGTGTCAAGGTCCTTCTTATCTTATCTTTTGCTAATGTAGCCTACTCTATCAAATGAAAAGTAGTCAGTTAAGTATACTAAATGTGATTAATTCAGCACAAGACAAACTCAGAGTTTACTGTGTCTGACAAGATGAGACCATCTAACCACAGTATAATTTAAATGACTTGAAATACAGAGGCAAGAAGATTTGGCGATTTATGCTCCTTTGACGTTCTATGTGTAAATTGGGAAAATTATGTGTTACTTGGCTTGCCATTTTTTCCATTGTGGGTTATCAGTTTGCTGAAGGTAGGGTGTTTAAAATATTTTGAATTAATTTATCAAGTAGATTCTCAATTCAGAACAATGTTTAACCACACAATTTCTTTTTAATAATGCTTTATCCATGAGGATATATAGAAGAATGATACATGTTGCACCCATAATGTGCATGTGGTAGTATCAGGAGTTTTATTCCTTCCTGAATATGTAAATAAATTAAAAGCTGATACTGAAATTGTGAGATAGTAGAAAAATATCCAGCTATTTCAGAGAGGGAGACTGCTAAAGATGAAGTGCTTGACCTGCTATAATAACTATAGGAAAAAATGTTTGGTATATTAAATTTAACCAAACTGTCACTGCTTTACATTGAGAGGCTCTGAAAATTACTTGCATCCAGGCAATTTCTGGGAAACACATTAACTTATTCTTGGATTTTGTGCCATTTATTTAATTGGCAATGAAATAAATTTTATCTCAGAAAAAAATAGGGTATTCTCTCACATTCAGTAAATGGGGTATATCATAAAATTGTAGCATGCGTTCTATAGTCTGAGCTATCAAAGTAAAGAAATAATGCTCAAGTGACTAAAATTGTGACATAGTTCTGTGTTTGTGAAATATCAAACCATCTTTTTCATGGCAGCATCTTCACTACTAGCTTTCATTCAAATGTAGACCAACACATTACCTGAATAAATGACCTATCTTTTGCCACTGAAAGGAGATCACCTGAGCTAACAATGCCCATTAACCCTTAGGAGATAAGGTAAAACATACTTAAGCAGATGATTTATTTGTTTGTTTACCTATTTATTTTGTTAATTATGTAATGAATTAGACTCAGTTGTTTAAGATAATGGGTCTCAAAACAATGTATAGAGTCTTATGTTGTCAGTGATCTGAACTGGATTTTAAAGTCATTTATCAAAATATTGCCTTTCTAAAAGAACTGAATTGGTGACATCTCATCAATTAAATCAAATCCAATTGATATATCATTTTGAAGGATATCCATAGAAGTAGATTCAACCTCCTGAAAATTATGCACATTGGGCCACTCTAGTTATGTCTCTCTTTAGTTGCATTGCAAGGGCACTCCCTGAGCCACCACATACGTCTTTTGGGATAACTGCATATAAATCAGCTATACTTATCTATCCCATCTGGATCAACATTCTCTTTAATAAAGTAGCCAGTCACAACAACTTACAAGAAATTGGCAATACTGAACAAGTAAACTCTTAAGATTACCAAATGACCAGGGCAATGAAACAACCACCAAGGAAAAGTAACATCATTGTATCCATTTTTTAATCTGTGTTGTTTGGCAGATTGCAAAGGGCAGGGTTGACTATTAAGGTCAAGAGGTGTTAGCTGTTTATGACAGAGTTCTCTTACCTGGTTCATAGAGATAGTATAAGGCTAGGTCAGAACCTGCCAAGGTTAAATCTATTTGAGCATGACCTGCAACTACTACCAAGAAACAGGTTAAGGTATTCTTTGGGACAGCATGGTACTTTATGAACTGTGTTCTTTACTTCCCTTATAGACCTTGACAGGTAAAATTGACCAGATAAGTTTCTTGTCTTGAGCATGTGAGCAGACATTTCAAATGCTCAAGGAGGTTTCTAGGGGGTCCCCAGTACTAGCCATTCATGATTAAAGTCAATAATTCATTGAGCAGGTAGACACTTCAAGCTATAGAGTAATGTATGGAACTTGTATATGTTAAAGAAAGCAGTCATTAGTTTGCAAGCAATTAATATATGCAGGTGAAATTTCTGAATGCAAAAAAAATTGCTTACACCATTGGTCTCTGGGAAAGAAATGATGGGCTAAAATACATACATTTGGAGCCAAAATTAGTAGCCTTACTGGTAGACATTGAGGTGACCACATCTATGTAAGTTGCTGTCTGCAATCTACCTTGTATAATAGTTCAGTACTTAGAAGAATTGCATGTCTAATGCTTTTCTTAAGAGTCAGCTAGGTTTATTTAACTGTAGGCCAAATTATTTTTAAATATTCTAGTTATACAACTTATTTTTGTTTTCTGTTCTGCATGGCAATTATTTACTCTGTATATTTAATCTGCATTAGTGTTGTTTTCTTTATTATCTTAGTAAAACTTTCATGTATTTACTTTTAAGGTCTTGTTTTTGGTATACATATATCTATTTATTATTATTTACTCTATAACCCAGCCACTGGGGATGCACAAGCCAGTGCATTTCTTTGTGCTGGTCCCAAGCCCAGATAAATGGGGATGGTTGCGTCAGGAAGGGCATCCGGCGTAAAAATTCTGCCACATAACTTATGGCATGAAAATTTCATATTTCCATACCGGATTGGTCGAGGCCTGGGTTAACAACAACCACCACCAGTACTGTTAGCCAACAGGGTACTGGTGGAAATTGGGCTACTGTTGGCTGATGGAGAAGAGGAGGGTGAAGGCATGCCTGAAGGCAGGAAGAGAGGAGGAAGGTTAGGAGTGTAGCAGTGAGGGTAGGAACTTTGAATGTTGGCAGTATGACTGGTATAGGAAGAGAGCTAGCTGATATGATGGAGAGAAGGAAGGTTGATATATTGTGCGTGCAAGAGACCAGATGGAAGGGAAGTAAGGCCAGGTGTTTAGGAAACGGGTTCAAATTGTTCTATCATGGTGTGGATGGCAGGAGAAATGGGGTAGGGGTTATACTAAAGGAAAAATATGCCAAGAGTGTTTTAGACGTGAAGAGAGTGTCTGACAGAGTGATGTTTATGAAGCTCGAAATTGATGGTGTAATGATGAATGTTGTTAGTGCATATGCTCCACAAGTTGGGTGTGCAATGGATGAGAAAGAGAAATTTTGGTGTGACTTGGATGAAGTTATGGTGAGTGTACCCAAGGGTGAGAGACTAGTGATTGGAGCGGACTTTAATGGGCATGTTGGTGAAGTGAACAGAGGGGATGAGGAAGTGATGGGTAGGTATGGTGTTAAGGAGAGGAATGCAGAAAGTCAGATGACTGTGGATTTTGCGAAAAGGATGGACATGGCTGTGGTGAATACGTATTTTAAGAAGAGGGAGGAGCATAGAGTGACGTACAAGAGTGGAGGAAGATGCACACAGGTGGATTATATCCTATGTAGGAGGGCCAGTCTGAAGGAGATTGGAGACTGTAAAGTGGTGGCAGGGGAAAGTGTAGTTAAGCAGCATAGAATGGTGGTCTGTAGGATGACGTTTGTGATCAAGAAGAGGAGGAGGAGTGTGAAAGCAGTGCCAAAGATTAAATAGTGGAAGTTAAAAAAAGGGTGATTGTGAAGTGGAGTTTGGGGAAGAGTTAAGACAGGCCCTGGGAGGCAGTGGAGAGTTACCGAATAGTTGGGTAACTACAGCAGAACTAGTAAGGGAGACTGCTAGAAAGGTGCTTGGTGTGACATCTGGACAGAGGAAGGAGGACAAGGAGACCTGGTGGTGGAATGAGGAAGTACAGGAGTGTATACAGAGGAAGAGGCTGGTGAAGAAGAAGTGGGATTGTCAAAGAGATGAAGAAAGTAGACATGAGTATAAGGAGATGAGGTGCATGGCAAAGAGAGAGGTTGGACAATAAAGAGGGAGAAAAGGACCTGTACCAATTGGCTAGACAGAGGGACAGAGCTGGGAAAGATGTGCAGCAAGTAAGGGTGATAAAGGATAGTGAGGGAAAGGTACTCACAAGAGAGGAGAATGTGTTGAGTAGATGGAAAGAGTATTTTGAGAGGCTGATGAATGAAGAGAATGAGAGAGAGAGAAGGTTGGATGATGTGGAGATAGTGAATCAGGAAGTGAAACAGATTAGCAAGGAGGAAGTAAGGACAGCTATGAAGAGGATGAAGAATGGAAAGGCTGTTGGCCCAGATGACATCCCAATGGAAGCATGGAGGTGCTTAGGAGAAATGGCAGTGGAATTTTTAACTAGATTGTTTAATGAAATTTTGGAAAGTCAGAGGATGCCCGAGGAGTGGAGAAAAAGTGTTTTGGTACCTATCTTTAAGAATAAGGGTGATGTGCAGAGCTGCAGTAACTAATGAGGGATAAAATTGATCAGTCACAGCTTGAAGTTATGGGAGAGAGTAGTAGAAGCTAGGTTAAGAAGGGAGGTGATGATTAATGATCAGCAGTATGGTTTCATGCCAGGAAAGAGCACTACAGATGCGATGTTTGCTCTGAGAGTGTTATTGGAGAAATAAAGAGAAGGTCAGAAGGAGTTGCATTGTGTCTTTGTAGACTTGGAGAAAGCATATGACAGGGTGCCTAGAGAAGAGTTGTGGTATTGTATGAGAAAGTCGGGGGTGGCAGAGAAGTATGTAAGAGTGGTACAGGATATGTACGAGGGTAGTGTGACAGTGGTGAGGACTGCAGTGGGAGTGACAGATCCGTTTAAGGTGGAGGTGGGATTACATCAAGGATCAGCTCTGAGTCCTTTCTTATTTGCAGTGGTGATGGACAGGTTGACAGATGAGATCAGACAGGAGGCCCCGTGGACTATGATGTTTGCAGATGACATTGTGATCTGTAGTGAGAGTAGGAATCAGGTTGAGGAGACTCTGGAGAGGTGGAGATATGCTCTAGAGAGCAGATGAATGAAGGTCAGCAGGGCTAAGACAGAATATATGTGTGTAAATGAGAGGGAGGGTAGAGGAATGGTGAGGATGCAGGGAGTAGAGTTGGTAAAGGTGGATGAGTTTAAGTACTTGGGAACAACAGTTCAGAGTAATGGTGAAAGTGGAAGAGAGGTGAAGAAGAGAGTACAGGCAGGGTGGAATGGGTGGAGAAGAGTGTCGGGAGTGATTTGTGACAGACGGGTACCAGTAAGAGTGAAAGGGAAGGTCTACAAGACAGTAGTGAGCCCAGCTATGTTATATGGGTTGGAGACAGTGGCATTGACATAAAGGCAGGAGTCAGAGCTGGATGTGGCAGAGTTAAAGATGTTAAGATTTGCACTTGGTGTGACTAGGATGGATAGGATTAGGAATCAGTATATTAGAGGGTCAGCTCATGTTAGACAGTTTGGAGACAAAGCAAGAAAGACAAGATTGCGTTAGTTTGGACATGTGCTGAGGAGGGATGATGGGTATATTGGGAAAAAGATGCTAGGTTGGAGCTGCCAGGTAAGAGGAAAAGAGGAAGGCCTAAGATAAGGTTTATGGACATGGTGAGAGAGGACATGCAGGCGGTTGGTGTGACAGAGCAAGATGCAGAGGATAGAAAGAAATGGAAAGAGATGATCCGCTGTGGCGACCCCTAACAGGAAAAGCCAAAAGATGATGATTATTATTATTTACTCTATGAGAAAAGATTATTATTTAGCACTGTATGCTGGCATGCTGTGGCATCCATCTCCAAAGCTAGAGCATTTGCGTGCATCACTAGTGAGGTATTTTTTATATATAATTTATATTTGGTTAACTCAAGAGGGGAACAGTGACTTGTGTGTGTCAGGTCAGTAGCACATCCATCTGCAATATCTATAATGGTGACAGTATTAACTTATCAGTGAGGATGTTGTGCAGAATTGGAAAATTCTACCAAGTGTGTGTGTGCTTGTGTGTGTGTGTGTGTGTGTGTGTGTGTGTGTGTGTGTGTGTGTGTGTGTGTGTGTGTGTGTGTGTGTCTAAATTATAACTTGTGTGAAAGGCACGTACTGTGGGTAATAGCCTAAAAGGCAATGGTGAGAAAGGGCTTGTGGTGCTATACCAAAGACTCAGCTCTGTGAGTGATCAGTATGTAGTCTTATTCTGGCCATGGAAGTTGGAAGCCCAAACTCAGGACAGCAGTGTATATTCATTCTATGCTCCTGGTTCCATTTTGTATTTGATGATTTCATTACTGAATCCAGATTGTGTGCAAATTTCTTCTTTGCTCTAAACTCCTGAGTACCAATGATGTGACTTGAGAGACCATCCACATGATAACCATCAACCCCATTCAGGAAAATGGAGTGGATCCAAGGAATGTAGCCTATGTCCCTCAACAACATGAGTGGAACACTAGTTGGCAGTGCTAGGATTTAAATTCCATCAGTTACTGACAGTCTGTGGCATATTGGTGGCATAAGTCCATCTGTCACAATTAGTTGGCAGTGCTGGGATTAAAACTCCATCAGTAACAGTAAGAGTCATCAAATCTCTTTATAGGTTCATAGGTTCATAGGTTAATACTAGGCTATTGGCTCTAGGGCCTATACAAGCCTAGCCAAAAATGTATCCTGGCTTTCGCCACCCAAGAAAATTATTTTCATGTGCCCCTGTCAAGCAGAACCACAGAAGTGATCCCCGGTGTGAATTTCCTATTACCCATTCAATCATCAAGATTTTTCTTGAAGAGTGCTAATGAGGAGCTCTGTTTGACATAGATAGGTAGTCTGTTTCAGAGTATGGGAAGTCTCTGGGACAGGAATCTATCCCTCCAGCATGTTCTGTTTATTGTGGTGACAAGGTTTAGGTCCCTAGAGCATGTAGCTCGGAGGGATTGGGATTTCTTTAAGTGGAGCATGTCCAACAGCTCTGGGTTTGACATAGCTTTGTATGTTAGGCAGAGATCGCCTCTGAGTAGGTGATATGCGACAGAGTAAAGCTGGAGTTTTTGAGACAGTCTGCGTAAGGTATCTCTTTGAGGCCAGTAATCCTCTTTGTGAGGTATTTTTGCGGCCTTTCCAGTTATTGTAGATGTCTTGTGAGGTACATACCAAAAGGGGCGTTGTACTCTACAATGGGTCTAATGCGTGATGAGTAGAGGGGAACAATGACCTCTTTTTTTCTGGATGAGAAACCTTTTGTGATGAGGTGTGCCATGTAGAAGGATTTCCTGACCACTTTGGCGATGTGATTATCAAAGGAGAGACTATAGTCCACCTGTGTCCCAAGGTCTCTTATCACACTTTTGGTGTTAAGTAGACTACCACCTATGTGGTAGTTCATGGGTACAGATTTTTTACAAAGGGGATGACAATGCACTTTTTGGCATTGAGCTTGAGACAATGTCTTTGACACCAGGCATCTGTCTCAGTGAGGCTCTTTTGTAGGATGTCGACATTGTTAGGAGTTTCAATTATGGCTCCTAGTTTGCAATCATCTGTGAATTTAGTTAGCCAAAGACCTTCTGTGTTAGCCTGTACTTCAGAGAAGTAGATACCAAACAGGAAAGGACCCAGGACTGAACCCTGTGGTACTCCACTTGTCACTGGTCTGACATCTGATTTGGAGTCTACTACTTTCACGGTGTGGGTTCTTTCAGTAAGCCAGTTGGGCAACCCATCTTGTGACATAGGGATTTATACCTAGTTTAGTGAGTTTATCTATAAATCCAGAGTGGGGGATGGTGTTGAATGCCTTGGCGAGATCTAGATAGGCTGTGTGAACCAGCTTACCCTCATCTATGGCTTTGGTGACTACTTCAAAGAAGTCTATCAGGTTTAGGAGACACAATCTGCCTTTTACAAACCCAAACTTTGTGGGGTCCAGGGTTTGGAGATCTCCAATGTCTTTGTTTATGAGTTCCGTGATGATACGTTCCATGGCCTTGCAGACGAGGCTCGTCAGGCTAATGGGGCGGTAGTTCCCGGCGTCTGTTGTGCCCCCCCCCCTTTGTGGAGTGGGATAACTGTCGCGGTGCACCATTCAATGGGCACAAAGCCTGAGGTGAGGCTATGATTGAACATGGTACTTAGGTGGGGTGCCAGTTCATTCTGTAGTTCATGTAGAAGTCAGCCTGGGATGTTGTCAGGTCCCATGGATGCTGTGTTCTTGGCTTTGGAGAGTGAAGTTTTTACCTGTGCAGCCGTGATTACAGGAACTTTGCATTCTTCCAGTATAAAGATGGGCCCTTTAGGGGGTGAGAGGGGGGTAAAGTTAGCACTGAACCTATCTGCCAGGATGTTTGCAATATCAGTTGGTTCTGTATATTTAGTGTCATTGTGCTGTAACTCAGAGTAGATCTGAGTGTTGCCATTGAGATTTTTGACATAGCTATAGAATGCTTTGTGGTTGTCTTTAGAATCAGTGGCAATTTTATTTTCATAACTAGCTTTGGAGGATTTTATGAGGGATCTCAGCTTCTTACTGAGGCTGACCAGGGAGTTCCTCCAATTGTGGGATTTTACTCTTTTTGCAACAGTTTCTTTCTTCTGTTGTAGAGTTTGTTTATGGCAGAAGACCACCAGATTCGCTTCCTTTCTTTGGAGGATAGCATCTTAGTTCTGTTAGGGGATAGCACGATCCATGCACTCTTGGAAGTGCTTATAAAGTGCATTTGTGTAGTATTCAGCAGTCGTACCTCTGTTGTCCAACTGCATGGGTGTCATGACGTTTGCCACTTCTGACTTAAGAAGCGTGAAGTTGGCTTTGGAGAAATTTTTTACGGTTGTTTTCCTAATGGGGGGTGGGAGTGGGATGTGGATGTCTAGGGTGACTAGCTTGTGGAAAGATCTGACCAACGAGGAGCTGACCTCTGGTGTGTAACAATAATGTTGGTGATGACCAGGTCTAGGATATTGCTGCCTCTGGTGGGGGTGTGGATAAGTTGATCCAAAGCATTGGAATTGATGATTTCGAGAAAATGTTGAGCAAAAGAGTTGGTACATGAGTAGTTTTCCCAGTTAATGGTAGGGTAGTTGAAATCACCCATTATTAGAGTGTTGGGTTGTACGTTAATATTTTCCAGTGTATCAAGAAAAGAGGAGTGGGAATCCTGGGGCATGGTGGGGGTATGTAGCAAGCTACAATCTGGATTGTGGTTTTGCCCAGAGTTAGTTGAACTTGGATAATCCTGGATGCATTATGCTGAGCAACTAGCTTGGAGTTGTGGATATCCTTAATGAATATGGACACGCCTCCACCTTTAGTGTTTTGATCCGGGTTTGGGTGGCTGAAAGGTGTGGTATGAATTATAGCCTGGTAATGCAGGGGTGCTCTCTGGAGCTTTGAACCAGGTTTCTGTCACTGCACAGATGTCAGTGTTCTCCATTTTAAGGAGTGCCTCGAGTGAGTGCATTTTAAGGTTTAGACTTCTAGCACTGAGTAGCATTACCCTCAAATTTTGCTTGCTTGTACCCCGTTACGGTGGTGAATTTGTCATTTGAACCTTGCCTATAAAAGGCACTATAGGGGTGGCATGAGCCTTTGCCAGTATCCAGAATCCCAAGGGCGACAGGTGCAGGCCATCTCTGGCAAAGCAGAGTGGTCTGTCGATCATGTCATCCCAGGCAGACAGATACTGGATTCCCTTAGAATGACACCAGAAGCTTAGCCAATTGTTAAACTCAATCATTTTGTCCTTGTACTGTGGTGTCATTCTGGGTGATGGCAGAATGCTACTCAAGGCTAGGGTCATACCGGCCTGGGCTACAAGGTCAGAGAGCTCCTCCATGTCTCTTTTCATGTAGTCCAGGGAGGTATGTCTCAGGTCATTCACACCAACATGGACAATGACAGAGTCATATTTGTACTTGTTGTGGAGTGACCTGAGTGCATGCATTATTTGGCGGATCCTGGCACCTGACAGGCAGCTGACAGTAACTTTTTCCTTGTTTAGCCTGGTGAGTGGAACATCAGTGTGCCTGACTATAGAGTCACCTATGACTAGAGTGTTGGGTACATTATGCCTTATGGGCTGTAGTTGAGTGGCACACTGAGTATGTGGGCTATGTGTAATTTGGGTTGTGTTGGGGGGGTGGAGGTTGCTTGCATTTCTGCTTTGGAGGTCTCTGTTGTTTGGGCAGATTAGTACTGAGAGCCTCCGTGAATGTAGGTGTGTGTTTTGTGGTTCTGTGCATGTGTTTTGGTGGTGTAGGTTTTGAGGGACTATATGATGAGTGTGGTGCAGTGCAAGTGTTTACCTTCTCCTCTTGACTGTCTAGGCCAGTCTTTGGTAAAGAGAGCTTTGCTTCCAGTTTGGCTATATAAGTGCATCTCTCACAGGTCGTAGTGTTGGGTGGTAGGAGGAGAGGGTTGTCTGTGTACATGAGGCAATTGCTGCATTGTCCCAAGATGCCCAGATTCATCAGGTAGACAGGAGAAAACACTGGGAGCTGACCTGCAGACATGCCTGAATAGGTACTTATTTATTAAGTACTAAAAACTGTTTTCCTCTAGACAAGTTAGGGAAGTTGAGTGCTGTAGTAATTTGTAATTTATTTAGTGCTTACAATGAGTTCTGAACAAGTGCTGAGATCAAAGAAACAGATGAGTGCTAAAACTAAAAAGCTGGCTAGTTGCAAGGGAAATTTTGAAAAACAGACTTTATGGCACCAGGAATAGTTTAACCCCAGTTAAGTAGGGGGGATGGGGGCTTAGGAGCTCACAAATAGTCCTGGACACAGCAAATCCGTATCTGACCTGCCACAGGAAAGGGGGAAGCAAGCTTAGAGGTTTTTTCTTTTCAGTAAAGTGGAAGTGGAGAAAGCTGGAACAGAAGTTAATTCAACGTTAAGAATCTGAGTGGGTTGGCCTTCACCAATGTTCTCTATTAGATTAAGTGAACTGATGACACTAGACTGGGAGGAGTGTCACAAATCAAATATACAGTATGGGGGGGCAACTTCAAGGCCACCAAGTATAAGAACACACAACACTAGGGTGGGTGCATGGGAAAAAATTACAGTTCCTAGCTGTAGCCACTAAATGAAAGTTTTAAACAGATCAAGGAGCAGACTCGAGAATGCTTTTAACAGACAAAAATGCACAGAAAAGTTCGGATAGAGTGCTCACAAACAGAAAATACAACTCTCAGTATGAAAAAGCAGTTTACAGTTAAGTTATCTCAGATATAAAGTCCTTAAGAATGAATGTACAGCTGTGGTCAAAACAGCCAAAGCCCAGATGTTCAAGGAAAGCATGTTGTACTTTATAATTTTAAACTAGAAGGGAGTAAGTGATTTTTTGGCATGTATTCCTTTCCTTGTTACCTGACCCTATCCATTCTTCTTTTTTTACTGTTTTTGTTCTAACCCACCATGACCAACACGTCCCCAAACCCCAGCATCCAAGGCCACTGGGAAAGAAAAGCAAGAGGCAGAATTCATGGCTATAGTTCACAGGGTTAACAGATTTTGTTTGATGCTTGTAGCTCTCTGGAAATGTCTGCTGTAGTGGGTCTTTGCTAGTGTGTTTATCCACACATCCAGTCTGCCAGCTAGGGTACATGAACTCCGTGGCAGGCTTGCATTCCCATGTCTCTAGCCCAAGAGTTACAATTCAAGGTCTTCCCCAAAGTGAAACTCTTGCAGCAGAATTCCATCAAAGCCTACTTCTTCTAGCATGGCATTGGTCTGTCACTCCCATCCATCTTTGGCTGGCTCCTCTAGCATCACAGCTACTAGACAAATGCAGGCCTGTTGGATGTACTTATTTCCCAAATGCCTACACCTTGGAGTCAGTGTTTCTCCATTTCTCCATACAGACATTGGTTAATTGCTAGACTTTTGATTTTTCTGGTAACATCTATTATCACTTTCTTGATCCCCTATAGCATCCAATTTGACTTCCTCCTTTGCTGACTCTCTGTTCAATCTCATCTTTCCTTCTAATTCTGCTGTGTCAGATGATCTGGATCCATTTCCATTTAGCTTCCTCAATTCTTTTTTATTGCATTTAGTCCTTCAAAATATTTCTATCAGCCATTGCTGTACTGTATCAATGCCATTCTTCTTTCTTATGAATGGTCTGCAGCTTCACTGCTAAACAAATCTCGCTCATTTTCAACTTATCCCTTCTGTATGGAAACATGCAGTAATTGTGCCTATTCAGAAAATGTTGTATTCCAAGTTACTAGGTGACCTCTACCAAATGTCTACACACTCCTGGCTTGGATTTTTTTTTTTTTAGAAAAAAGCTTATTCTCAGATCTTGGAAGAAATTAATATTTATTGAATTATGCTCTCAATATTTTTTGTACAGTGTTACAGCATTACCCTTGCCCTCCCATCTGAATGACCACAACTTTTAACAATATGTGTCAAGGCATGCTTACATGTGTCCTTTTATGTACTTTAAAATGACTCCGAATATAGTATACTACTCCTTTTGATTTCTCAGCTTAAAAACATTTATATTTAAGACAGTATCATAGTTTGCTGCCTGTATAGTTTTAAGCTCTGGTTCGATCCTCTGTGGAATCCCAGAAGGTTGTATGTTAGGACCACTTTTCTTTTATCTTCTCTCTACAAATAACCTCCCTTTGTAGCTCAGATATCCTTATATTCCTCAATACAATGAACTGATCTCTCTTCCTCAGTTACGTCTTCCTAAGCCATCTAAAGAGCTCTTCAGGCTGATGTCTATCTTTTCTGAAAATGCACTTAACCAAAACTCTTCTGATTAACATGTATAAATTGAATTATGAGCCATTTTGCACACATCATAGACTTCTTCACACCATTCCCTTTACTCCCTTTGATCCATCAGGCACTGATTTGACCTCCTCTCTCTACTTCTCATACCATACTAGACAAGCTCGCATCAATCTTCTTCTTCTTTTGGCTTTTCCCGGTTAGGGGTCACCACAGCGGATCACCTGTCCACTTATGATTGACAGTAGAGTTTTACGGTGTTGAGTTGCCAACCCAACCTTCCACAAAAGGCACACTTATGTATGCACTCATGCCTAGAGCCAATTTAGAGTGTCCAATCCACCTGCAGCATGTCTTTGGGAGATGGGAAAAAAACAGAGCACCTGGAGGAAACCCACGCAACCACAGGGAGGACATGTAGACTCCACACAGAAGGCACCCCAGCCGAGGATCGAACTAGAAAACCTCTTGCTCGGAGGCAGCAATGCTAACCACTGCACCACCGTGGCCACTCTCAACAAGCTTGCATTAATATTACTTAAATAACTTAGACTCAGTACCCTAGAAGCTAAAGCTGCCACAAGAAAGAATAGTTTCCTCTCTTGACTTGACTATGTACATCTCTTTCTCTTCCAGGGTAAATGCCATTTGCCTACCAATTACACTTAAAAAAATTGGTTGCTTCATTTTATTTTTTTCTAGATGGGATTATCATTTTTTTTCTCACAGAAAAGACAACTGTCTTCCTATCTTGCAGAGATCTACAATTCTCCTTGCCATATTTTTTCAGTCACTTATATAACAGCTTCTGTCTCTGCTTGACTGATTGCTTTTCTCTACCTCTTCCTTCTACAAGTTACACTACCAGAAGGAATTTCTTTGGGATGTAACTTTTTTCATTGTTTCATTAGAAAGATTATATGTGTAAAAAAATGCAGTCATATCCTCTTCTACCTAAACATTATTCTCCTTCTTCATAAAAACATAGCTGCTTTAGTGTTCTAGGATAATATCTCTTCCTACAGTCTTCACCTCTTCCCTTCACTTCTGTCCCTGAGAACCACAAATTCACCTGTCTGATGTATTTTATATATGACGCCATCATTTTACTACTGCTATTCAGCTGTCCAATTTTATTTGTATCCTCCCTCATTTCCTTTACCGCTTATTCTATATTTATGTTACTGTTCTACCTCTTTTCAAGATTTTATAGTCTGTTCTCCATGAGTACCACTTCATTGTATGCAACGCCTTGGTCCTTTGTCTTGTATATGAACTTTGCTTTTGTCCCCCTAGTGAAATGCTACTTACTGGCAAATTCAGTAAACAGAATATTATTTATAACTCTTGTAAAAGTTGCCTGTTCTGAGCAGTTTATAAGTTTATTGTGTAATATTGTCTGACTGAAGTCTGAAGTGTTTAAATGATTACTTCATACATTTTGTGTTTCTTTATTACTCTTGGCCTTATGCTTCTCTAACACTGTTTCTACGCATTATTTATTTATTTGTGTGTTTATTTATTTTATGTATATCTGTCAATGGCCCAGATCATAGCCAGCAAGGGTCCTCAGGCTACTGTCTTACCAATTTACACACACACACACACACACACACACACACACACACACACACACACACACACACACACACACACACACACACACACATACACACACAAACACTATACACACACACACACACACACACACACAAACACACACACACACACACAGACATATATATATATATATATATATATATATGTAGCTAACAGAAAAACTTTGGACTCAGCACGACTGTAGAATAAATTTAGAAGTTTATTTGGTAAGCGCTTCCGCGTACCTTTCAGTACGCTTCCTCAGACCATAAAAGTGCTAGCAGAACAGTATGCTCTTATATATTGGCAAAAGGTCCAATTAATTGTTTGAAACAATAAACATAATGAGCAATCAATTAAAAACAAATAAAAACCTTAGCTTGAAAATGCACTACAATTTAAAGGCATATGCTCACTAGTAGTATAAAAATAACTGTATGAGAATAACTATATGAAAAACAGTGTAAAAACAGTATAAAAACTATTTAAACATGAATAGAATACGTGTATATATAATATAGTAACAGAACCTAATTACTATTATCTTTCATACTGAATTCATCTAAAAACATTTATTATTTATTTATTTAAAAATGCATATGAAGGTGTTTAAATAAGGTGCATGCAAAGTGGATTGAAACAGTATAAAACATTTTATAACAGGTGAAAAAGACACCTAAATAGAATATAAACAGAACTAATCTCATATATATGCCATATTTCAAAATGTAAAGTAGGACAAAATGAATATATTGATAACAATATACAAAAACATATCAATAAATGAGCCTGGGCAAAACTATGAACTTACAAAGCTGAACAAAAAAATGAAAAAATGAAAAGGGGGGGGGGGGACTCATATAAAAGATGTGCTTATATTAAGGTATAATGCCAAAAATACTATGGGTACATACTTTCTAAAACTCATCTACGTGTGTTAAGGTAAGGTTTTATAGAAATTAGGAGATTTAAACCTGGAGTGTAATGCCCTTTTAGCCTCAATATCCATTTTAGTTCCTTTAATTCTAGCAAATTCAGATAGTCTCCACCTCTATCGTTGGGTTCTACAATTTCTAAAACCCTAAACACAAAGGAATGACTTGGAAAACATTGCACATGTTTAGCCAAAGCATTTAATTCATTCAATTTCTTTACACACACACATACACACACACACACATACACACACAAACACTATACACACACACACACACACACACACACACACACACACACACACATATATATATATATATATATATATATATATATATATATATATATATATATATACATGGATATACGTCTGTAGATCTAAATTGCACTCTACTGAAACTTAAATCAGTGAGACAAAACTACAAACTACCGAATGACAAAACACTGAATAAAGAACTTTGAACACATTTCATTTTCCCCAGTGTACTGCAATCTTTGAGTTTGCGTATAAAATGTGCAGGGGGTTTGGGGGGTGCAGCTCCCCACACGGGGGGGTACGGGGGGCTTGACTCCCTCCAAAAACAACAATAAAGGTCAGTTTTTCACTTAAAATTTTAAAATGCGTAGAGAATCTGTAGACATGGTTAATAGCCAACATTCGGTGTTTAGTCATTCAGTGGTTTGTAGTTTTATTAAACTGTAGTTTTGGCCAATTCATCTCGCTGATTTAAGTTTCGGTAGAGTGTAATTTTGGTCTACAGAATTAGACCCATATTTATTTATATATATATATATATATATATATATATATATATATATATATATATATATATATATAAATATATGTATATACACATGGGTCTAGGAAATTTCACTGAATGCACATTTCACTTAAAGTCAAATTAGTGTGCTCTTTTCACTGAAAGCTCAATTCACTGAAAACT
The DNA here is from genome assembly GCF_019279795.1 of Protopterus annectens. NCBI lineage: Eukaryota > Metazoa > Chordata > Ceratodontiformes > Protopteridae > Protopterus > Protopterus annectens. Next base: position 1,124,728,761 of record NC_056730.1, on the reverse strand, counting down.
CAATTCACTGAAACACATTTCACTGAAAGTTATATATGGCCTTTTCCCCAGTGTAGTGTGACCCTGGTGTTAGTATATATAGTAAGGGGGGGGCATAGCCCCCCACATATTTTAAATATTTTGAGCTATATACATGGATACTTGCAATTCCAATATATTACTCTTTTCCGAACATAATATATACTATACACCCCCTTACTATATATACTAACTCCAGGGTCGCACTACAGTGGGGAAAAGGCCATAAATAACTTTCAGTGAAATGTGTTTCAGTGAATTGAGTTTCAGTGAAATGTGCATTCAGTGAAATGTCCCAGACCCATATATATATATATATATATATATATATATATATATATAAATATTTATGTTGTTGTTGTTTGTCTTTTCCCAGTAAGGGGTTGCCACAGCGGAACTCCGGTCCGCTAATGATTGGCAGTAGATTTTTACGAAATGCCAAGGTGCCAGCTCAATGCCCAACCTTCAACGAAGGCACGCCCATTTATGCACGCATGTCTTTCAAATGCTACCCATTTGCGGGGAGGACATGCAGACTCCACACAGAAGGCACTCCCAAGCCCAGCCGAGAACTGAATGGGGGAACCTCTTGCTGTGAGGTAACAACGCTACCGCTGTTCCACCGCGGCATACATATATATATATATATATATATATATATATATATATATATATATATGTGTGTGTGTGTTTGTGTGTGTGTGTGTGTGTGTGTGTGTGTGTGTGTGTGTGTGTGTGTGTGTGTGTGTGTTGTTTGTTGTGTCTTTTGGCTTTTCCCGGTTAGGGGTCACCACAGCGGAATTCCGGTCCACGAATGATTGGCAGTAAATTTTTACATGCAGAGTTGCCAGCTCTGACGCACAACTTTCAATGAAGGTACGCCCATTCACGCATGTCTCCAAACAGAAGACGCTCTAGCTGAGTATCGAACCGGACAGCGTCTTACTGTGAGGGGACAACGCTACCGCAGCACCACCACCGTGTGTGTGTGTGTGTGTGTGTGTGTGTGTGTGTGTGTGTGTGTGTGTGTGTGTGTGTGTGTGTGTGTGTGTGTGTATAGATGCAACCATATAGCCATACTGGAGGCTAAGCTCTCTCAACTCAGTACTGGCAAAACCAGTCAGGAGGAGAAGGAAACCACACTCACTACAATTCCAATCTCACATAGACCTACCATGACAGCAAACCAAACACATAAACACACAAAAACATACTCGGAGGCTTTAAATAAAAATCTGCCTAAGCAGCAGAGACCTCCAAAGCAGACACCCAAGCAACCGCTACCCCAAAACAAAACTCGTGCAACACATAGCTCACAAAGCCAGTGTGCCGAACAGTCACAGCCCTTAAGGCTAAACAACACACCTGATACACTTGTAATAGGTGACTCTATCATCAGGCACACTGACGTCCCGCTCACCAGGCTGAACAAGGAGAAGGTCACGGTGAGCTCCCTGTCGGGCACTAGGATCCGCCACATAACACAAGCACTCAGGTCACTCCAAGGCAAGTACAAATATGACTCAGTCATTGTCCATGCTGGTGTGAATGACCTGAGATGTACCTCCCTGGACTACATGAAAAGAGACATAGAGGAGCTCTCTAAGCATGTAGCCCAGGCCGGTATGACCCTGACCTTGAGTAGCATCTTACCCTCACCAAGAATGATGCCACAATATGAAGACAAGATGATCAATTTCAACAATTGGCTTAAGTATTGGTGTCATTCAAAGGGGATCCAATGCCTGTCAGCCTGGGATGACATGCTCAACAAGCCACGAGGCTTCGCTAGGGACGGCTTACACCTGTCACACCTGGGCTTTCGGATATTGGCAAAGGCTCTTGCTACCCCCATAGTGCCTTTTTTAGGCAAGGCTCAAAAGACAATCCCACCTCCATAGGTATCACAAGGGATAAGAAACTAAGAGTAATGCTACTCAATGCCAGAAGTCTAAACCTCAAGATGCATGCACTCGAAACTCTCCTTAGCATGGAGAACATCGATATCTTTGCAGTAACAGAAACCTGGTTCAAGGGTCCCGAGAGCACCCCAGCGCTACCAGGTTATACCTCATACCATGCTTTTCGGCCCCAAAACTTGGACCGTACTACAAAAGGAGGGGGAGTATCAATATTTGTCAAAGATACCCACACCTCCAGGTTGGTGGCACAGCACGAAGCATCAGAGACTATCCATGTGCAACTAACAGTGGGTAAAACTGCCTTCCAGTTTATAGCCTGCTACAGACCACCCTCCCAAACCCAGGAACCCCACTCTGCCTTCCTGAGAACACTGGAGAATATGAAGGTCTCTCCAAACACCATTATATTGGGCGACTTCAACTACCCAAACATAGACTGGGAGCATTACTCTAGCTCCAACACCCTAGCACAAAGGTTCCTAGAATTTATAAACTCAAATGCTATGGAACAACTTGTTACCACTCCCACAAGAGGGGAAAACATACTGGACCTGATCATCACCAACATGGGGACTCTATGCTCCAGACAAGAAGTGTATCCCTCACTGGTAAGATCAGACCATAAACTAATCTCACTGGATATTCACATCCCGACTCCACACCCTGCCCTGAAAACCACAGTGAAAAACTTCTCTAAAGCAAATTTCACACTCCTCAAAACCGAGGTGGAATCCTTCAAAGCCCCCAGGCCTGTTAAAAATATGGCCCAGACTGCAGAATCCTTTATAAATGCATTCTATGAACACCTTCAGGAATGCATGGATCATGCAATCCCAAATAAAACCAAGACCCAATCCTCCAAAGGCAGACGTCCTGTCTGGTGGACCCCAGCCATAAACAAACTATACAATAGAAGGAGGAAGCTACTACATGATAGAGCAAAATCCCAAAAAGGGAAGGCATCTCTGATCAGTATTAGCAGAAAACTACGGGCACTCATAAAATCATCTATGGCCAGCTTCGAGAGAAAAATTGCACAGGACACTAAGGATAATCACAAGGCTTTCTTTAGTTATGTTAGAAACCTGGGTGGGAATTCCCAGATATGCTCAGAATTAGTCCAAAATGACAAAAAATACACCAAACCCACAGACATTGCCAACATCCTAGCTGACAGGTTCAGCGCAAACTTCTCCCCCCCTCCCCACCAAAAGGGCAAATATTTATCCCAGCAGAGTGCTGTCCCCCTGACATCTCAGATGCTCAGGTAAGAGCTGCCCTCTCCAAAGCAAAAAACACAGCATCAATGGGACCAGACGGTGTCCCGGGCTGCGTCCTACATGAACTCCAAGAAGAGCTAAACCCAAACATAAAACTACTGTTCAATCTCAGCCTTACTACAAGATATGTACCCAAAGAGTGGTGTACAGCAACAGTGGTCCCTCTCCACAAAGGTGGTGCCTCAACAGATCCTGGAAACTATTGCCCCATAAGCCTGACTAGCTTGGTCTGCAAAGCTATGGAAAGGATCATCATAGGCCTCATAAGTAAAGATATTGAGGACCTACAGACACTGGATCCTACCCAGTTCGGCTTTGTTAAGGGCAGATCCTGCCTCTTAAATCTGGTTGATTTCTTTGAAACAGTCACCAAGGCCATTGATGAGGAGAAGGTGGTCCACACAGCCTACCTGGACCTCGCAAAAGCCTTCGATACAATACCCCACTCGGGCATTATACATAAGCTCACCAGCTTAAATATAAACCCCTATGTCACTAGATGGGTTGCAAACTGGCTCAAGGACAGAACCCACATGGTTAGAATTGCTGGAGCCATGTCAGACTCCAAACCAGTTACAAGTGGCATCCCCCAAGGCTCAGTCCCGGGACCTCTCTTGTTCTGTATATATTTCTCGGAGGTACATGCCAACACGGAAGGACTGTGGCTGACTAAGTTCGCAGATGACTGCAAACTGGGCTCCATAATCGACTCTCCAGCCAACACAAGCATCCTCCAAAAGGGCCTCATAGAAACAGACAACTGGTGCCACAGCCATGGCCTCAAGCTAAATGCCAAAAAGTGTATAGTCATCCCCTTTGGCAAAAACAAAGTGCCCACAAATTACCACATAGGTGGTAATCCATTAAGTACAGAAGAAGTAATTAGGGACCTGGGGACCCAAGTTGATAGCAATCTCTCATTTGACAACCACATGGCCAAAGTGGTTAGAAAAACATTTTATATAGACCACCTAATCATGAAGGGATTGACATTTAGATCAGGGGAGGTCATCGTGCCTCTTTACTCATCCCTCATCAGGCCCATAATTGAGTACAATGCCCCTTTTGGGATGTACCTTACCAGACACCTGCAGCAACTGGAAAGACCCCAAAAGTACCTCACCAAGAGGATCATAGGGCTCAAACAGATGCCATATGCTGCCCGGTTAAAGAAACTCCAGCTCTACTCAGTGGCATACCGCCTGCTCAGAGGCGATCTGTGCCTGACGTATAAAGCCATGTCCAACCCGGAATTAATGGACATGCTGCACCTCAGAAAATCCAAATCCCATCGAGCTATGCATTCGAGAGACTTGAACCTCAGCACTGAAATAAATAGGACATGCTGGAGGGACAGATTCATAACCCAGAGGCTCCCTTCACTCTGGAATAAAATCCAAGTCCAGGTTAGGCAGAGTCCCTCACTAACTCTCTTCAAGAGGAATCTTGATGAGTGGATGGGAGATCGTAGGTTTACCCCGGGTATCACTTCTGTGTCACTGTTAGACAGAGGCACAATATACTAACCTCGAAAAAGGGCATAGCAAAATTAATTTAAAATGGGTGGCGAAAGCCAAACACACTCTGGCTAGGCTTATAAATGCCCTAGGGCAGATAGCCTAGTATGAACCTATGAACCTATATATATATATATATATATATATATATACATATAGATATAGATATATATGGGTCTGCTTTCATTGAATGAAAGTACGTTACATCGAATCTGACTTGCCCGACCTGAAATCTCTGAATCTTCAGTTAAATGAAGCCACGGACTGCCAAATCCTTTCCCTGTGAAAAGAACCACTTTGCCATTATGGTGATCTTTGCCCTCTCGTCAGTGTAGTGCGATCGTGGAGTTTGTATATTTTGGTAGGGGGGTGTGAAGCCCCTCACTTTGGTGGGGTTAGTTTACATCCATTTAGGTTTATTTCCATGGTGGCCAAGTGGTTCCTTTCACAGGGAAAGGATTTCGGCAGTCCATGGCTTAGGTTAATTGAAAATTCTGAAATTTCAGCTCGGGTAAGTCAGATTCGATGTAACATACATTTGTTCAATGAATGTAGACCCATATATGTGTGTGTGTGTGTGTGTGTGTGTGTGTGTATATATATATATATATATATATATATATATATATATATATATATATATATATATATATCTATGTGTGTGTGTGTGTGGTTATATAAATATATGTTATGGATTTAGTCAAAAATGATGTAAGCCTGGAAGGTGGAGCCCTGCAGGAACTGCAAGGGTAAGAACCTGGCATGGTCTTCTGAATGGGGATGAAGCCAAGGAGGAGATAGAAAAGTAAAGGAAGGAGAAAAGGGTATGACAGTGGGAGCAAATACATCAGCAAGACGGAGCGATACAAAACAGGAATGTGAAGATGAAGTGGTTAGTGAGCTGAAGCAATGAAGAAAAAGGACAGAAGCTACTTTGGACTATTTCCATGTGGAATTTTATAAAAAAATGGTTAATGTGTCAGTTGGAGGACATATAAAGTTTTATAAAGTAAGTGCAGGCTTAAGAGAACCACTTGGTTAAGTGTAGAAAATGAAAGTGGTGAGGATTCTAAAGGTCAAAGAACAAAGGCCAGAGTGAAATAACTATAGTCCAGTTTCATTAAGTAATGTTGGTGTTAAAATATTAACATAATACTATCAAAAAGATGGGGACGTTTTACTCAGATTAATTCAAAAGGGGGAGATGGGTTTAGCTAAAATACGGGAATCAGCAGAGAACTAGAATTTGTTAGTTCTGTAGATGGGTATGGGGAAAAAGAATTTGTAGGTATCCCATTTTATTAAGAAAACTGATTCATTGGATTTGGATTTTGGGGAGGACATTGGAGGGGATAGGAAGGAAGCATATTCCAAGTGACAGGTACAGACAAATGTGTAAGAAATCACCAAGGGTAGTATAAGAGAACAGTGCTGTATTGATTGAGGGTCGGGGAGGAATGACATTTGTTGCACAAAAAACTTTTGCTAGCGAAAGTGATGATTGCTAAAAAAGTGAGGAAAAAAAATCTAAGAATTTAGAGAAACATGAGAAAGGGAATACCTTTTTTTCATCTCCTATCTGTTAGTGCCATGTTATCAGATACTGTGGATATTTCATTGAAGCCTGTGATTATGGAATTTGAATGTTTAGAATTACAAAGATTATCAGAGAGTGATCCGTATTACATAGTAATGCTAAGGATGAACAGAAGGTGAGCGGAGTTGATAGGGAATAAAAAGCAAACAATGTGCTCAAACAACCAAAACAGTTCTCAGTTAAAACAAAATTATGTATTAAATAGAATATAAAAGTCCTGCACCACAAGATATGATTAATGAAGTCAAACCCCAAATTTATTTAAAAAATATACACTTGCTTTTACATACATACTTTGTCAGATCTGAGGAGGCAAAGAAGAAAAACATGAGATGATTACAGAAAGAACTGGTGGAGGACTTCAAAAAAAGGAAAAAAGGAAAGTGGGATTGTTGACTGGAAGGATGAATGTGATTAGAATGATGGTATTGCCAAATAATATATGCGTGGGAGAACAAAGGAATAGAGGAGGCACAATATTCATGATATAGGTTTGTGTAAAAGGAAGAGCGACTGACTATTTTGAAGGCAGGGAAGAAGGAGGATGGAGTACACCACACTTAAAATGGTGTGAAGCAGCATTCAATATTATTAAGAATATGCAGACATTAACAGAGAAAGATGGAAAGATGAAAAAAGCTCAAGGAGACATAACAAAAAGCTGTGATGAGACAGGCTGGAGGTCATCAAACAGCAGTGCGGATGTAAAATAGACAGAGAGACAACTGCACAAATGCTGAGAAAGAAGAACTGGAAGGAGCCAAAGGATGTAGATCTGTTAGAGCCAAGAAGGGCATCTAAAACTAAAAGAAAGTAGTACGTTAGATAATGGTAGTATAAGGGAATTGTAAAGGTGGGACACATATTTCTATCCATTGCATTATATTTGCTTAATGGCAGGAGACAATACGCTTAAAGTCTGTTTTGTCAGTGATTCAACATCATAGCCAACTCTCTGACATAGAACAATGAAACTCTGACAATGACAAAGATAACCTGGGTCTAGTTAATGACCTAGGCAAAATAAGGAGACATATCCTCCTCCTCTCTTCTGTGGGGTAAGGGTCAAGATGATGTGTACCAAGGTATTCATTCAGTCTACAGCCTGTGGTGGAGAATGGAGATGGATGGAATTATCAGCCTACAAGGAAGATGAGTCTACTGGGAAAATATCACTTGTGGAGCCAGGTGAAGAGCCCTTTCACTGTCACACTGCACACCCAACCTTTGGTATGACACAAGAAAGCACAGGGAACAGTAGTGCATAAGTAACAATCCCTCTGACAGCTTCATGGATGATGGCCACACTGTGGTTGTGCCTCATACATCTCAACCTATTACAGTAAGAAATCTGGACAAAGCCATAAATAAAAGTGGTACAAAGGTCCAAAAATAGGGACAGTTTTTAAATATTGCTCTTACAAACATAGAAGGTTGATAGAATAACAGATTTTTCATTAGCATTATTTTTCTGAAGGGTATGAAGTCTGAAACTCAAATGTCTGTCATTATTTTCTAACTTCTGTCTATAATGATCTTCCACTAATTTGTTAGAAAACCACAATTTTATGAATAACAGACCAAAAATATGAGGCATAAATCTGGACATTCTGCAAAAATCTGTACAGTTGAGAGGTGTGCTGTGCCCTCCCCCTTAAAAAAATGATTGGATACTAACTGCAGCACAAATGAGTGGATGCTACCTGTAACCCCCCTTAAAGAAAAAAATGAGTGGGTGCTTGCTGTACTCCCCTTAAAGAAGAATGAGTGGGCACTTGCTTAAATGAGAGGGTGTTAACTGCTGCACCCCTTAAGGAAGAAGGGAGTGGTTGCTAGCTGCAGGACACCTTATAGAAGAATGAATGGGTACTTGACTGAATTAGAGAATGCTAGCTGTTGCACCCCTTAAAGAAGAAGGCCATGTTTGCTAATTGCAGTATCTTTTAAAGAAGAAGAATAAGTAAGTGTTTGCTGCATTACCCCCTTAAAGTGTAGAGGAGAAGGCACGGCCAAAAAAGTTCATTTAACTTTTAATTTATATTTTTAATGAGACCATTTCTGTTGACCACCTACAATACCAAAGTTTAGTGGCCATTCAAAAATTCTAACTGCATCATGTCCCTATAATGAAACAAGCTTCTCCTTCCTTTTGTTTCTTTTATATATCTAGCACAGAGGTAACTCACAGATATGGTGTTATGATTATCCCGCAGTCATTTAACTCTTAACTGGAAATCATTCTGTCAGGTTTGTCTGTATCCGGTCAAGCCAATATGAAACAAAGTTCAGTGCATTCGTGTTCCTTCATAGATGTTATAATTGTTTATAAACAAACAGCGTCCTGTGGGAATTCAGTTTTTGTAGTTGTATACGTCATTGTGTGAGAGAACAGCTGCAGAAAATAGAACTATCCCAATAGTGGCCTCTGTTATTTCAGCAGTTTTAGCTGAAATGTGTAGTAATCAATCATAGGTGTTAGAATTTAATATACCCACAGCCCTCTTGTTGAGTATAAGCAACGGTACTGATGGTACTGATCATAGTGCAGGAGCCACCTGACCTCCCATAAATCAGTTGTGAGTCTATTCAAGACTTTAATCTGCAAAGGGTGAGCATATTTTCATCATGAGCTAACTGGCTTCAGAACAGGGAAGAGGTTTTACTCTTACAAAGACTTGTTACTGGCCTACCACAGCATGCACAAAATAGAAGCCCAGGTTAACAAGTACATTGGTGGCTTCCTAAATGATCATGTGAGAGATAATAAATTTTCTACCTATCATAGGACTTGGTAGATTTCCAAGTAAACCAACAGGCCAACACTTCAGCCATGCAGCTGTACCATTAGAAGACGAAGATGCACATACCAATTCAATCAAGTAGTTTTAATTAGTGCTAGTGACTTTGTACAGCTTAGACAGCAGTTGGAACTAGCACAGGATGTGCTAAACACCAAGTAAAAATGGCATTAACATTTTTGCTCTGGCTGTATAGCAGGTGTTCATTCCCACTACAACAAACTGTGTCAGCAGATGAGATGTGTTTTGCAATGTCTAAGGAATATTCCATCACCTAATTATCGAGAGGGTAATATTAGTAGCCAAACAAAGAGGATAAGAGTTACAAAATATACTGGAAGTGTGTGAAAGTGAAATAAACAGTGAAACCTTCATTAGACTGAGTAATCCTGTACATAGTCAGAAGAACAAAATATTGTGTTAATGAAATGTTATTGAGTATTTCACTTCCGATCAACCAGAAACATAAGCTTCTAGACAATTTTACATATATTAAAACTCCAGACAACACTAAATAGTGTAATAAAACTAAAAACAGACATAAGTGCAGCAAGTGCTTTATTATTATTTTTTTTTATTTATTTTGGTCCCCTACGGACCTCACAGTAACTGGCATCACCCCACAGTGTCTCACTCTGAGATTACCAGACATTCTTTTAAACCCCCACTGGATTTACTTCAGTATTGCTGGGGCTGATCATGGATCCTAAGGGTACCCTGGGGGCTCGTCCCGTCTGTGTTTCTGTTCGGGTTTTTGTTGTTGTTTGTTTTGTGCTCTACTCACTCCATTACCCTGCCCCCTTGCTTGTTGTCTTCACCTGAGGGAAACTCCCCTCTTTGGACCACACATTCTTTTTGGAAGCATATCAACTAATGCCCTCTTACCCAGGATGGGCACATCCATCCCTTCCCTGCCACTCCTTCAGTGTCCTGAGCCATTAATTAAACTTGGGTCACTGGGCCTTAGTTAGGGCTTTTACCCTCTACACTATTGGAGTGACTCAACAAGTGCTTTATTGAACCAAATTGCTTTAATAAAACTGTTTTTAATCTGTGGCTGTCTGAGACTGTGTCTGTTTTTAATTTAATAAACGTATGTATATATGAACCACTGATATCTTAACAGTGTCTGTTCAAGAAATATAAACGTATACACTATCTTTTAAAACAATTTTTAGCAGTAACCAATGAATGGGTGTGGTATATTGAAGATTTACCCGTAGTTGGTGTGGTTTGATCACGAGAGCGAAGCCCAAGTAATTAAACAAAGGCAACAGTGTCTAAACCTTCGATATACCCACACCCATGAGTCAGTTGTTGCTATCATATAATGACATTATTTAAGAAAGAAATTACTTACTTTTCTTAAATAATGTTTTTGTATAAGGGCACCGTGGTGTTCCTCTGCTTGTTTCCATATTCCTCTGTTTTGTTGATGTACTTCATATTTGTGTGGGACTTATGTTCCCATGTTTACACAGTGCATCAGTACTTTGGAAAGCAAGTAACTGAGAAAGGAAGATCTCTGTTGCTTATTTGAAAAAAAAAATGTGAAATACGGACACTTTAGAGGTATGAGAGAGAGGGCAAAAATACAAGGAAAATCAGGTACATTTCTTTAGTTTTGCATAACGTACCTGATTTTCCTTGTATTTTCCCTGCCCTCCATATGTGTAACGTACCTGATTTTCCTTGTATTTTCCCTGCCCTCCATACATAGCTCTTGACCTCTTAGCTCAAGAAAACTGCAAAGCCTTAAATAAGGGAGACAAAGATCCCTATCGCAAATGTTGCTCTTATAAACTTAGAAAGCTGATTGAATAACAGGATTTATGCTATCGGGTATTGAGTTACATAGTATTTATTGATAGAAGAAAGTCCAGTCGGACTTCAGTGGCCAGACTTTTTTCTATTGGTATATGTACAATTTTATGATGGGCATGCTGGCTGGGCTGACCAATCGCCGTGCATTTTTTTGCATACTAACACTCTACCATTGTATAATTTTCCTTATATGATATTCATATATTTTCCTGACAGTTTCTGTTTTAAAAATCTCCAGTGACAATGCAGAATTAATTTTTCGTTTCCTGTGTCTGTCAGTATGAGGTAGTGCTGTTGTTTTGGAAGAAATCCATATGATTACTAGGCAGTCTCTTGTCTTTCATTACACGTTTTACTAGGATACATTTGTTAGCAGGGAAACAGGTTCTTATTATACCTTGAGAAACAGTAACAGCTGCAGAATTGGGACAGATGATGTTGTCATTATGTCTGCTTCTGTTGTACAGAAATGTTTCGTCTGGACCAAACTCAAGAGCTGCTTGTGTAATTCATGCTTTCCTCCCTGATGTCTATCAAGTACTATGGTAAACTGTGTCCTGCTCTTCAGCTGATGCGTTGCAAAAATCTTTAATGCCATATCCATAGAAAACTAAAACTATGATTGGATTTTTTTCTGTATACCTTTAGATTTTTTCTCATTATTTGCCACCAGAGTCAATCTGTACCTTGGTCTCATTATAGCCAGAGGCATTTAGCTGGGATGAGAACTTTCCCCTGCATTTCAATTGCTCTATTTAATGGAATATTAAGAGGTGAGAAGTGACATCTGCAATATGTCAGAGAGTTAATAGTTGTATATGGCTGAAACCTTCTTACAGGAGCTAGGGCATAATCCAGACTACTTTTTGTACCTGTGTAGTCAGATGTGTTTATGAACTTGTATACTTTTGCCAAGGAGTTAATGTAAATATAATAAGATTCATGACTTCAAGCCTGTGATGTAGCCATAATTACAGCGTCCCTGGAAGTTCCAGGTATATTTTGTATCTGTAAATGAGGGAATATAATTTGTAGTGTTCAGTTTCCTGCTGACAGGTTTGTATATTTTTCTTTAATTCTTTTTTATTTGAAGACTATTGCCAAAACTCCACAGCCATATAGAGATATATTTTACTTCCTTCTATTTCTGTATGATAAATCACTTTATCAAGCTCTAAACTTTCAGTGCAAACATAATAGCATTTACTTAGCATTATGTGTGGTGCAGTGGTGCAGCAGTTAGAGTTGTCACTTCACAACAAGAGGTTCTCCGGTTCAAGTCTCAGCTGGGGTTCCTTCTGTGCAGGGTCTGCATGTCCTCCCTGCACTTGTGTGGGTTTCCTCTGGGTGTTCCAGTTTCCTCCCACATTCCAAAGACATGCAGTAGATGGACTAGACACTCTAAACTGGCCCTCAGAATGAATGTTTGTGTGAGTATGCGGTACACCTTGGGCTAGCAACCCAACCCCATAAAACCCGTATCCACTACAGAAATAAGTGCTACAGAGCACTTATTGCTGGATGTGCTGAAAGGCATGGTGTGTGTGGACTTAACATTACAGGATCTACAGTTACCTGCAAATCCATTAATAAGATAGTGATTTCACCTTATCATACAAAAAGAGATCAGAATGTTACCTGACTTTAAAAACACAATTGACAATTTGGTTAGGTGGAAGACAAAACAAAGTATAAAGCAAGAATATTTTTGTCAGTTTTTTTTTGTCTCACCCCTTGCTTCATTCTTTCCAGGCTTCTACCCAAGTGCCTGGATCTACCAACTCCTTCTGCGTCCCCAGGACTAACACTGACTTTTCTCATGCTGGGGTCAGAGTGGAACTTAAGGGTGTCCTATGAAGCCTTGTTGGCAACTACTTCCTTGAAGGTGAGGGATTTTTTTATGTTATTACTTACCCTCTTGTCCCTCCCCCTTTCCCATGCCCATTCCAGAATTGTCCGAGGGTTACTCCCCTCTCCTTGGACCATGCCTTCCTTCAGGGAGTGCCAAGGTGAACATTTTCACCCCAGGATAGGCATGCCCATCTCACCCTATCAGCTCATCAGATACCTGAGCTGCTAATCAAGACTGAGTTACTTGGGCTGCACTTAGGACTTTATCCATCCATGCCATGGCACAGGCCTATTTTTGCCAAATGTCTTGATGACATGCAAGTAAGCTTGGCCTATGATACATTTCTGAACCATATCTGTGTGTGTGTGTGTGTGTGTGTGTGTGTGTCTGTGTGTGTGTGTGTGTGTGTGTGTGTGTGTGTGTGTGTGTGTGTGTGTGTGTGTGTGTGTGTGTGTGTGTGTGTGTGTGTGTGTGTGTGTGTTTGTGTGTGTGTGTGTGAGTGTGTGTGTGTGTGTGCGCGCGCATGTGTGTGTTTGTATCTCCCTTGCTGTTGTGCTTTACTAGACTAACAAGGTATTTATATTATATCCGAATGTTATGGAACCAAAACTGTTACAGCTAAGATATGACAAAAATGCTTTATATAGAATTATAGACCACACTGTTTGCACTACTATGTTGCTATAAAGAAGCATTCTAAGTCAGTTTTATGTGTAAAAGGGTATGCTAATAGGTAAACTGTCATTCCTCTAAATCGCATGTAGGATTGTGTGTGTGTGTGAGAGAGATCTCATATAATGAATTTCACTCTAAGCTTAAGCTAACACTATCAGAATCAGCACAATAAAAGTGTTTCAGACAATTTAGTACACATATACCCTTATAGCCAACTCCACCTCCCTTCTCTCGCTATAATTCCATACAGAATATTACTTTGGAGTACTCCATTACTTTGTACTGTTCCAATTAAAGCAGTATGCAATAACTACAAGTAGCTTTACCTCAAATATTTTGTCAAATATTCTAAATGTCTGTTTCTTACACTTTGCATTGCAATTTGTAAATAAACATATATATATATATATATTTTATATATATATATATATATATATATATATATATATATATATATATATATATGTGTGTGTGTGTGTGTGTGTGTTCAGAAGCTCGAGTTTTCAGAAAGTCGAAATTCGTATTACCGTGACTATATGATCAACTTTCTGAAAACTCGAAGGTTTTGAATGGAGATCGCAGTACAGTGAGGATCAGGGAATTTACCCTTTTCCCCACCATAGTGTGATCTTGGAGATGGTATATATAATATGCAGTGGATGTGGGGGGGGGGCACAGGAGTGGTTGACCCCTTCAAAAACATAGAAAATGGATCTACTTTGTTCGAAAATACATTACATCGAACAAAGTAGATGTCCACTTCAGCGAAAGTGCATTTCAATGAAAGTACACTTTTGCTGAAGCCTAGCAGCCGGACCAGCTGACTGAAACCCCCCACACCCCTCCCCACTTAACTATACCAACTCTGAGATAGCACTATAGCTAGGAAAAGGGAATGTTCCCATTCTGTGCTGCATTGTGATCGCCATACTTCAGTTTCAAAGTTTCAGTACTTCGAATAACTGGTCTCGACCAAGTGGGTTTTGAAGTACTGAAACTTCATACAAATGAAGTAGACCCATATATATATATATATATATATATATATATATATATATATATATATATATATATATATATATATATATCCTCCTTGAAGACCAAATCCCAGCAAAAAGTAAATGCAAGTAAACCAAAAACCCAGGTTGGAAGAAGCCAAAATGTACGTACTGCAGATCTTCGCACTATCAAAAAATATGTCTCCACGTATTCCTAAGAAGGAAACGCCAAATGCTGATAGTCTTATGAAATTGTAGTGCAAATACTCACAGAACCACGCACTAAATCAACGAAAAAACAATTCTGCTGTACCAAGAACCAAATGTTCAAAGTTGTTCTAGTCTTGCAATCGAAGTAATGTTCAAAAAACCATTCGGTCAAGTAGTAAATCCACAGTTTATTGTAAGCGCTTTCACGACATGTAACTGCCGCTTCATCAGACAAACATATATATATTATCGTGTTGTACTTCAACTAAATTTTTACAGACTGTATTAGAATGTTTTATCCAAATGTGCAAGGTACAAATGAGTCCATCTACTGATGAATGAGTACAATGTCCTGGTAAAAAAAAATCAAATAAATAAGGCAATAAATAAATGATTAATCACTGAATTGGATAAAACGGTTTCAGAATGAATTAAAGAAAAAGAATGAAAATATTATGGTATTTGAAGTTTTACTCCTGCCACCTACAACCCCTTAATAGTGAATTGAATTTCTCTTGTAATGCTGCCACTGATACTAAGTCATAACTAAGAGAAGGACATAATAGTCCACACCATCTGCTTGTTAAAATAAAAATAAAAATATGTGAAGAAGCGTAGTTAGCTACGCAAAAGCGCTTGTGTTTCATGTTCAAATAAAGAGATGCTTCTTTTGAGATAATCCATCTCCTGTGGTGATTCCGTCTGGATCTGCAATTATTATTATTATTATTATTATTATTATTATTAAAAATAAAAATAAAAACATACAGTTTCTCTCAATAAAAGACCAAGGCTCCGACAGAAAGTAAAAAAAAAATCAGTTCATTTTGTGTCTTTTAGAAACTGTGCTCTGAGATGCTAATAGTTTTAAATGGAACCTTGCTTTCACTGGAAAAGAAAGAATTGATATGTTATTTTTTGTCCTGGGTTTGATCATTCATTAAAAGAAAGTTCCACTTAGATGTAAATAAAATACCTTGAATATGCCTGTGTCCAGCGAATGAATACAACTCATATTCAAAAGATACTCAATCTGTCTGATCCCTCATTTCTAAACGCAGGAAGCAAAGATTCTGGTTATCCTGAGTCCTGAATGTAATGGACATCAGCTCCTATCTGTGGATGCCATAACACTGTAAGGGGTTGATCTCATTCATAGACACAAAGAAACCTTCCAATAAGCTGGAGTGCTTTATTTCTTATCTTGGTGATGCAAAGGTGAATTGTTGTCTGGAATGAGCATCTTGACATCTTGGTTCAGTACAATGACATACAGTGAGGCTGTTTCCTCCTTGACCCCCCCCCCCCCCCAGTCTATGGATTGTCACATTATTATAATTTTATGTAGGATCACTACTTGTTTCGTTCTTCAGCTAAAGAAGCACATGCTGACACTTTATTTACAAACAACACTCTGCTGAAACAGCCCTGACTGTACATAAATTTTATTTAGCCTAAGAGCTTAATAATACTGTATATAGTACATGTTAGGGGTTGATCCCCTCACTAGATAAACTGCAGTAAGTACAAGTTCACAGCAAAAAGCATGGTCATGGCTAACAGCTGTATTTGATGAATCAAGCAAGGCAGCAAGTAACTGTCACAGCATCAAATGGCTACCTATTTTAAGGCATTGCAGTAATAAAGATAATCCTGTTTTGTGTAGAATGTGTCCGGTTTATTCTGTTGAAGAGTATGTGGGCAGCATACTGGCACAATGACTAACATTGTGGCCTCACAGCACTTGGTTCACCAATATAGAATTCATTTGGACTGCCTTCTTTCATTCTATGTAACGTCTACATGTCCTTCCTTTGCCAGTGTGGGCTTCACTGGTACTCTGGCTTCATTCCACATTTCAAATGCACACTGTAGGTAAACTGGTGATCCTTTAAATTCCCCTTAAGTGTATCTGTGGTGGTGATTGTGTGTGCAAGTATCTGTCTGCACACATGTGTACGTGCGAGTAAGTGTGTGTATGTGTGTATTCATCCTGCTATGGACTGGTGCACCATCCAGGATTAGTTTACTGCTTTATGCCCTATGAATACAAGTTAAACTTAGAATCCCATTTGAGCCCTATTTATATTAAGTGGGTAATTGGATAATGAATAAATTAATGAATTCCAACGCTGCTTGCAGGAACCAAGCTGTTTTTTTTTAATGTTTCTTGCAATGTGCAATAGACTCATAGGTTCATAGGAGGTTACTAGGCAAATGGCCCTAGAACCTTTATAAGCCTAGCCATGTTAATCTCAAGTATCCCCATTTGCTCTTTTCGGGTAGTTTGCAGAATAAATTTATGAACAGAGCGGGTCTCTGATCAACACCGGCTACCCCTGTCCATGAGGGACATGGGTGCCACCACAGGGGTGAATTTGCAGTTTCCCATCCAATTATCTACGTCACATTTGAATAGGGTCAGTGAGGAGCCCTGTTTTACATGTATAAGAAGTCTATTTCAGAGAAGCATCTGTCTCTGGGACACATATCTGTCTCTCCAGCATGTTCTGTTAATGTCACAAGCTAGGTTGAGATCCCTTCAGTGAGTGAAACCTGTGCCATTTGACTTGCAGATGTGCAGCGTTTCCATTAGGGCAGGGTTGGAGATTTCCCTATAGGCCAGGCACAAGTCACCTCTCAGCAAGCTATACGATACAGAATAAAATGACAGGGCTTTCAGCCCATCCATGTAGGTCATGATTTGGAGTCCCTGTATTTTCTTAGTGAGAAACCTCTGAGGTCTCTCCAGCTGTTGCAGGTGTCTGGTGAGGTATACGCAAAAGGGTGCATCATACTCTATTAGTGGTCTGATGAGGGTTGAGTACAGTGGAATTATAACATCCCATAACCTGGATATTATGCCCTTTCTTATGAGGGGTGCAACATAGAAGACTTTCCTTACCACTGTGGAAACATGGCAGTCAAAATTCAGATTGCTATCAATCTGTGTTCCCAAGTCTCACACCATTGGGTTGGAACTCAGAGGGTTGCTGTCAGTATTGTAATTTGTAAAAATTCCATTTTGCCAAAGGGAATAATAATGCATTTTTTTGCATTTAGTTTTAGACCATGGCTTTGGCACCAATCATTTGTTTGTGTTAGCCCTTCTTGTAATATGTTGACATCATTGGGGTACTCAATGATCGCTCCCAGTTTGCAATCATCAGTGAACTTGGTTAACCAAAGGCCATCTACTTTGGCCTGGACATCTGAGAAATAGATGCCAAAAATTAAGTCGCCCAGCACAGAACCCTGTGGTACTCCGCTGGTGACAAGACCACTGGTGGAAGTGGAGTCACCAATTTTGACAGAGTGTGTTCTGTCAGTGAGCCAACTGGCTACCGATCTAGTAATGTAAGGGTTTATCCCTATCTGGGAGAGTTTCTCAATGATGTCAGAGTGGGGAATTGTGTTGTGTGCATTGTCTTACCTTTGTCCATGGCTTTGGTGACATTCTCAAAGAAGTCTACCGAATTTAATAAACATGATCTACCCTTAACGAAGCCATGCTGGGTTGGGACCAGCATTTGGAGGTTGTCTATGTCCTTGTTGATAAGGTCCATGATAATTCTTTCCATGGCCTTGCAAATGAGGCTGGTTAGACTTATGGGTCAGTAGTTCTTAGGATCAATTGATTGCCCCTCCCCTTTGTGCAGTGGGAATTACTTTTGCTATTCTCCATTCTGCAGGAACATAGCCAGTTCTTAAGTTATGATTAAAGAAAATGCCAAGTCAGTCCACTGGGTCTTGTTTTAGATTGTTTAGTAAACAACCTGGAATATTATCTGGTACAACTGAGACCATGCTTTTGGCCTTGGTGAGTGCTAAGATAACCAGTTCTCTAGAGATACTAGGAAGATGGCTGGTATCAGGTATGCCTTGGGATATGGTAGGTGGGGATAGAGGGATGATGTTTGCATTGAACCTGTCAACTAGCAGGTAGGTGATATCTGCCTGTGCAGCATGAGTGATCCCATCTACAACCAGTTTGGCACATATCTGGGCATTCCCTTTTACACTTTGGATGTAGTTAAAGAGTGCCTTATGATTATCCTTGGCTAGGGGTGTTATTTTAGTTTCATAATTTGCTTTAGAAAACTTTACAAGATTTCTGATTTTCTTGTTTAGGCTTAGGAGGGAAGTCTTCCTCTACAGAGTGATATCCCTCTTGCTTTTTGGCAACAATGTCTTCCTCTTATTATATAATCTGTTTATACTTGAAGTCCACCACGGAGGCTTGTTTTTACTGGAAGACCTGGTTTTGATACAGTCAGGTACAGCAGAGTTTAAGCAATCACAAGTGTTTGTATATGGCATTTGCCTACACTTCTGCATAGTGATCATTGATGTCTATGATTGCAGCTGGTATGAAGCCTTTTATACCATCGCTTAGTAGGCTGTAGCTAGCTTTGTTATAGTTTTTTATAATTTTTGTTCCTGTGAGGACGTCATTTCCAGTAGTTACTTCAAACAAGACTGATTTATGGTCTGACCTAATCAGGGAGGGAATCACGCATAGGGAAGTACAGTGACCCCTCCCATGTTGATGAGTACTAAGCCCAGAAGCTTAGAGCCCCTAGTGGTGGTGTAGACTATCTGTTCCAGAGCATTGGTGCAGTGGTGCAGCGTTAGCATTATCACCTCACAGCACGAAGTTCTCCGGTTGAGTTCTCAGCTGCGTGCCTTCTGTGCGGAGTCTGCATGTCCTCACTGTGTTCATGTGGGTTTCCTCCTGGTGTTCCAGTTTCCTCCCATGTTACAAAGACATGCATCTGTAGCATTTCCCCCCAGGCCTCCACTGAAAATTGGCTTATTCCAAGTTGGACTTTCCCGGTTAACAAATGTTAATTAAATAAAATAAATAAATATAATTTGTGTTAACAAAGTCCCGGAACCTCTGGGCAAGCGTGTGTTTGCTTGAGTATGTCCCCCAGTCTATGGAAGGATAGTTGAAATCTCCCATGGCTAAGGTGTTGGGCTGTATGGTGAGGGATTCCAGTAAATCAAGATAGGCGGTGTGCTTATCCAGGTTAATGGTGGGGGATCTATAGCTAGCAATGATGTGATATGGTACTTTCCCAATAGTTAATTGGACATGGAATAGTTCGAAAGAGTAATGCTGTTTGATCCGTATCAAAGTTTATTCGGTTTTAATGAAGATGGATAAACCTCCACCTTTGGGTCTTTCACACTCATTTTGATGTCTAAATGTGTGGAAGGCATTGTAACCTTGCACAGCCGGGGTGCTCTCAGTGGCCTTGAACATGTCTTGGTAAATGCACAGATGTCAGCATCCTCTAAGGTGAGAAGTGCTTCCAGGGAGTGCAAGGAACATTTGCATCAGTGTCACTGGCATATATGAAAAATAGTTGTGAAGACCTTTCCAAGAAACTGTTTTCTGTCCTGTGTAAGATGACACTTGCCTATATACTTACTGTATGTGTTTTGCTTTTGATATTAAGTGTCGCATAGCAATACAGTTTGGATTTGCCTTTATAAATTTCAGTTGTATAGTGAGATGGAAGAGTTGTTTTCTGTTTAGGTTGGTCTAATAGATGTGTTAATTGTAGACTGTTGCTAACTGAAATTAGCTCAGAATAAGAGAAGTTTAAGTAATATCTGATTTGGGGATGTAAGGTATTTTACTTTAAGGAGACCGCAGCATTTTTGGAATACTGCATAATCCACGAGCCCTATTTGGTATAAAGATGTCAGTTTACAAATGTTTTCCCCTGGACACATCACCTATCTCCCCGATTTCCCCTTCATCAGACAAGCACCGTTGTCTTCCTTACATGATTTTCCTACATAAGTATGTGACATCACTTCCACATTGTATATTGTACATAGTTCATTTCCATGTGCCTTCCCACATTGTGTCTTGTACATAGTTCATTTCCACGTGCCTTCCCACATTGTGTCTTGTACATAGTTCATTTCCACGTGCCTTCCCACATTGTGTCTTGTACGTAGTTCATTTCCACGTGCCTTCCCTTACTTTTTCTTTTACACGTTGTGCTCTGTCAATTCACTCTTTCACTCTCTTCTTCTTCCCAACTTACCCTAACCTTTCCTTCCTACTGACTCTTATACTGTGTGCTTTGCTATTATTACTGCTATTGATTTTTTTCTGTCTTCACACAATGTTTTGCTTGTATTCATAATGCGTTGTGTTAACTTGCTTGTTTACTGCATTTATATTTGTCTAGGCTGAGACTGAAATACATCCATTTGGATCAGTGCGCTACCTTAGTTGCCAAACTGAATAAATAAATAAATAAATAAATAAATAAATAA
Organism: Protopterus annectens; assembly: GCF_019279795.1. NCBI lineage: Eukaryota > Metazoa > Chordata > Ceratodontiformes > Protopteridae > Protopterus > Protopterus annectens. The sequence continues at coordinate 1,124,707,770 of NC_056730.1, read as the reverse complement.
ATAAGCTGTATTTAACTTTGCCAGTTTTAGGCATCCTTGTTGGGCTACTATTTGCAGAGAGGTAGACTTTAATGCTATTCCAATGTAAAAGACATTGCATATTTCCTAAACTATTTCCTTTTATTAGTCTAATAAATCACATCTGGGTTGATTTAAAGTACATCGTACCATCTGTGGAGATTGTACCTATTTCTCCAGTCTCATTCAATGTCTTGTTAAGGTGGCACATTTCATTTAATTTTGCTTGTTTTCTGCTTATCTCCTAAACAGGTATTGCCCTAATCTATGCAACCACTGAGTACTGCTGTACTCTAGGGTGGCCTAAGTTACCTTATGATTTTGCAAACATTAATTTTTTTTCTATTGTCACTCTAGGTTGTTTATGAGACTATAAGTAGCACCCTAAAAATCTGTTAATAGCCTTTCAAAACAACTGAAGGCATTAGCAGAGAAAGAAATTTGCCAGAGAACTGAGATGTGTAGTCTGTTTATAGGGTATACAGGATCACGTTTACACTGTTTAATACACCACAGCTTGCTTGAATGATTCTTAAGCTAGGTATGAGGTCATCTCAAGAATTTGTAAGTAGGATGTGATCAGTAAACCAAGCCAAGGTTGGGATGTTATGTAATAAGCTGAACTGTTTGGGGGTATGCTTGACATTGGATTTTAACATGCATTCTGTAGCACTGCAGCATTCTGGAAACATTTAATCACCAGTGAAAATTTATCTTGAATTGTTTGTTGCCTTTCAGTCTGTTATGTCCTCCTCTAGTGTTTTGTGTTTGACTGACAATTTGAACAGGAATTGAAACCAGTGAGGAACTTGATAGCTTGCTGGGACAGCAGGTAGGTCTGTATATGCAGAAAGCTAACTAGCAAGCATGGTTTGTTTGTGTCTTTCGGCTTTTCCCAGTTAGGGGTCGCCACAGCGGAACTCCGGTCCGCTAATGATTGGTAGTTGATTTTTACGTGCCGAGTTACCAGCCCTGAAGCACAACCTTCAATGAAGGTACACCCATTCATGCATGTCTCCATGCAGAAGATGCACTAGCTGAGAATCGAACCAGACAGCGTCTTACTGTGAGGCGACAATGCTACCTCAGCACCACCACCGCGGGTAAGTTGACATTTATGAAAAGAATCAAATAAAGTAAGTTACTTTATCCCATTTTAAGAGAAGTATAGTGCAATAAAACAGCAAATTAGCTGGAAATTAAGGCAGTTGCTGTTCTTTTTTTCACTGTGATGCAATAAGGCTACATGGAAGTTTGCTTCTTTGATGAATTCAAGTAAATGGGGGTGCTATAATCCTTATTAATACTGAAGGTTTGATATATTTAATATAACGTTTAGACAGTGCGTAATTTAATAAAAGAAAAAAATTGCTTGGCATTAAATCAGTTACTCATATCTGCTTGTAATACATAAAGACATTAAAAATTTCTACAGCATACATATAGGAAGGGGGACATTTTAGAATTATATCCTAGATGTAAAAGTACGTATCTTTCAAGAATATTGTGTGGACATAAACGCCTCGAAAATGACATTTTTTTTATAAACCTCATGTACAGAGGTGCTGCTTTGAGTTTTCTTCAGGACTCATTTACTGGGTAATGTAGTGATTGTCTCCATCATGCTCTGCCTGTACCTGCACATATGACTGCAGTGTACTTGCTCATGAGTTCTACACCAGTTTACTTTGCATGACATTATTTCACACACCATTATTTTTCTACTGGTGCACTTTAGAAGTCTAGCATGTAGGCCATATTTTGAAACTATCAAGGATTCATGGCAGTACTTCTCCTGTCCTAGGTGAAACCTCCATTTCACCATGTTCCTATGACTTAATGTGTCTCACCAGTTCTTTATCCTGATTTTATGTATGCACACTCCTTATTAGCAGTTATATGTTCAATAGAAGAATATTTAATTTGTGACACGATTAATTTGCATTATTTTCAGGTTTATGACCTTTTAGGTTTATTGAAAAATGAGTATTATCATACTGTGCATTGTTTGTGAACTACAACAGTGTTAGTAGTGCCCTTTTAGCAGCCATTGTCTGGTTTTGTATGTTAAGTCCAGAATAAAGTCCACATTTACTTCTGGCAGCCAGATCAGTTGTCTGTCCAATAGTGATGCTTCTGCTTGAGTAAAAAGATTGAAACGACCATTTCTGTTTTCTCATTTAAATCAAACACACTGCAGATTAAGAAAACTCTGGAACAAACCAACCCATCCAAAAGCAAGGTAAAGAAGCTCCATGGCAACAGCTTGTCTCAAATCCAATTTTTTATTAAACGCAAACGTTAAAAAATTGTAAAATAAGCACTTTTGTCTGCCTCTGCAGACTTCATCAGATATAAATGGATAAAATCAAACAAGTGAATTTAAATAAATAACACCCAACAATGTATTGGTACACACCCACCCCTTCCAACAGCATTTTCGCAGTCCATTACAAGAATAATTGACACTACTGCCCAAGTATCAAAATTCACTTCAGCCTCCTCTGGGGTGATCCACACATCTTTGTAGTTGTTATCTAACTATGCACTTTAAGATACGGGTTATCTTGCATCTCACTTTCGTCACCATTAAAAGATTCAAATTTAGGGATGCTATCTCTGACATATTGTATGCATTTAACTAATTTACTTTTGTATTTTACATTTATGACCTTTCCATTTGCACTTCCTGTCAATATGCCCTAGGATTCATTAACGATTACCATACCTCCCAACCACTTAGAGCAAAAAATCTGGGCAAAGTCTAAAATGATGGGGGGACAAATAGGGATAGATTTTAAATATTGCTCTTACAAACTTAGAAAGTTCATAGAATAATAGGTTTTGCATTAGCACGGGTTTTCTGAAGGATGTTGAGTCTTAAACTTAAATGTTTGCCATCATGTAATGACTTCAATCCTCAGCTATTTTCCAGAAAGAAACAGATATTAGGAGGAACATACCAAAAATATAAGGCAAAACTCTGGACATTCTGTGAAAACCTGTACAGTTGAGAGGTATGACGCCTACACTAAGTGTACACTAAGTCTACCATATTTTAAGCGAACAGACAACAAGCATAACTCACACCTTCTTCTTCCTAAATTTTAGTTTTCCTACTGATTTTTTTTTTTGCACTCTTTCTTAAGGAGTGCTGAAGTTGTCAGAAGGAGAAAGGTCAAGTAGAGTTGCTGCTACTGAGATTTGTCTGCATACATCAACTGGACATAAGCTGATTTAAGTATATTTCCTTCATTTTATTGTGGTTGTTATAACTTGGGGACTGATTTCTCAGATCTAGCTCTGTTGAAACTGTCTTGTGTGTGTGTCTGAAGCTCTGCACTAGTTGTTAAACTGCTCTGAAATTCCTTTAAGTGTTAATTAGCTTGGGGGGGTTTCTGATAACTTTAAAACCTGTGTTGGTTACATCTCTGGTAATCATTTTAAGTAGAGTTGCTGCTACTGAGATTTGTCTGCATACATCAACTGGACATAAGCTGATTTAAGTATATTTCCTTCATTTTATTGTGGTTGTTATAACTTGGGGACTGATTTCTCAGATCTAGCTCTGTTGAAACTGTCTTGTGTGTGTGTCTGAAGCTCTGCACTAGTTGTTAAACTGCTCTGAAATTCCTTTAAGTGTTAATTAGCTTGGGCCGTTTTCTGATAACTTTAAAACCTGTGTTGGTTACATCTCTGGTAATCATTTTAAGTAGAGTTGCTGCTACTGAGATTTGTCTGCATACATCAACTGGACATAAGCTGATTTAAGTATATTTCCTTCATTTTATTGTGGTTGTTATAACTTGGGGACTGATTTCTCAGATCTAGCTCTGTTGAAACTGTCTTGTGTGTGTGTCTGAAGCTCTGCACTAGTTGTTAAACTGCTCTGAAATTCCTTTAAGTGTTAATTAGCTTGGGGGTTTTCTGATAACTTTAAAACCTGTGTTGGTTACATCTCTGGTAATCATTTTAAGTAGAGTTGCTGCTACTGAGATTTGTCTGCATACATCAACTGGACATAAGCTGATTTAAGTATATTTCCTTCATTTTATTGTGGTTGTTATAACTTGGGGACTGATTTCTCAGATCTAGCTCTGTTGAAACTGTCTTGTGTGTGTGTCTGAAGCTCTGCACTAGTTGTTAAACTGCTCTGAAATTCCTTTAAGTGTTAATTAGCTTGGGGGTTTTCTGATAACTTTAAAACCTGTGTTGGTTACATCTCTGGTAATCATTTTAAGTAGAGTTGCTGCTACTGAGATTTGTCTGCATACATCAACTGGACATAAGCTGATTTAAGTATATTTCCTTCATTTTATTGTGGTTGTTATAACTTGGGGACTGATTTCTCAGATCTAGCTCTGTTGAAACTGTCTTGTGTGTGTGTCTGAAGCTCTGCACTAGTTGTTAAACTGCTCTGAAATTCCTTTAAGTGTTAATTAGCTTGGGGGTTTTCTGATAACTTTAAAACCTGTGTTGGTTACATCTCTGGTAATCATTTTAAGTAGAGTTGCTGCTACTGAGATTTGTCTGCATACATCAACTGGACATAAGCTGATTTAAGTATATTTCCTTCATTTTATTGTGGTTGTTATAACTTGGGGACTGATTTCTCAGATCTAGCTCTGTTGAAACTGTCTTGTGTGTGTGTCTGAAGCTCTGCACTAGTTGTTAAACTGCTCTGAAATTCCTTTAAGTGTTAATTAGCTTGGGGGGGTTTCTGATAACTTTAAAACCTGTGTTGGTTACATCTCTGGTAATCATTTTAAGTAGAGTTGCTGCTACTGAGATTTGTCTGCATACATCAACTGGACATAAGCTGATTTAAGTATATTTCCTTCATTTTATTGTGGTTGTTATAACTTGGGGACTGATTTCTCAGATCTAGCTCTGTTGAAACTGTCTTGTGTGTGTGTCTGAAGCTCTGCACTAGTTGTTAAACTGCTCTGAAATTCCTTTAAGTGTTAATTAGCTTGGGGGGTTTTCTGATAACTTTAAAACCTGTGTTGGTTACATCTCTGGTAATCATTTTAAGTAGAGTTGCTGCTACTGAGATTTGTCTGCATACATCAACTGGACATAAGCTGATTTAAGTATATTTCCTTCATTTTATTGTGGTTGTTATAACTTGGGGACTGATTTCTCAGATCTAGCTCTGTTGAAACTGTCTTGTGTGTGTGTCTGAAGCTCTGCACTAGTTGTTAAACTGCTCTGAAATTCCTTTAAGTGTTAATTAGCTTGGGGGTTTTCTGATAACTTTAAAACCTGTGTTGGTTACATCTCTGGTAATCATTTTAAGTAGAGTTGCTGCTACTGAGATTTGTCTGCATACATCAACTGGACATAAGCTGATTTAAGTATATTTCCTTCATTTTATTGTGGTTGTTATAACTTGGGGACTGATTTCTCAGATCTAGCTCTGTTGAAACTGTCTTGTGTGTGTGTCTGAAGCTCTGCACTAGTTGTTAAACTGCTCTGAAATTCCTTTAAGTGTTAATTAGCTTGGGGGGGTTTCTGATAACTTTAAAACCTGTGTTGGTTACATCTCTGGTAATCATTTTAAGTAGAGTTGCTGCTACTGAGATTTGTCTGCATACATCAACTGGACATAAGCTGATTTAAGTATATTTCCTTCATTTTATTGTGGTTGTTATAACTTGGGGACTGATTTCTCAGATCTAGCTCTGTTGAAACTGTCTTGTGTGTGTGTCTGAAGCTCTGCACTAGTTGTTAAACTGCTCTGAAATTCCTTTAAGTGTTAATTAGCTTGGGGGGGTTTCTGATAACTTTAAAACCTGTGTTGGTTACATCTCTGGTAATCATTTTAAGTAGAGTTGCTGCTACTGAGATTTGTCTGCATACATCAACTGGACATAAGCTGATTTAAGTATATTTCCTTCATTTTATTGTGGTTGTTATAACTTGGGGACTGATTTCTCAGATCTAGCTCTGTTGAAACTGTCTTGTGTGTGTGTCTGAAGCTCTGCACTAGTTGTTAAACTGCTCTGAAATTCCTTTAAGTGTTAATTAGCTTGGGGGTTTTCTGATAACTTTAAAACCTGTGTTGGTTACATCTCTGGTAATCATTTTAAGTAGAGTTGCTGCTACTGAGATTTGTCTGCATACATCAACTGGACATAAGCTGATTTAAGTATATTTCCTTCATTTTATTGTGGTTGTTATAACTTGGGGACTGATTTCTCAGATCTAGCTCTGTTGAAACTGTCTTGTGTGTGTGTCTGAAGCTCTGCACTAGTTGTTAAACTGCTCTGAAATTCCTTTAAGTGTTAATTAGCTTGGGGGGGTTTCTGATAACTTTAAAACCTGTGTTGGTTACATCTCTGGTAATCATTTTAAGTAGAGTTGCTGCTACTGAGATTTGTCTGCATACATCAACTGGACATAAGCTGATTTAAGTATATTTCCTTCATTTTATTGTGGTTGTTATAACTTGGGGACTGATTTCTCAGATCTAGCTCTGTTGAAACTGTCTTGTGTGTGTGTCTGAAGCTCTGCACTAGTTGTTAAACTGCTCTGAAATTCCTTTAAGTGTTAATTAGCTTGGGGGGGTTTCTGATAACTTTAAAACCTGTGTTGGTTACATCTCTGGTAATCATTTTAAGTAGAGTTGCTGCTACTGAGATTTGTCTGCATACATCAACTGGACATAAGCTGATTTAAGTATATTTCCTTCATTTTATTGTGGTTGTTATAACTTGGGGACTGATTTCTCAGATCTAGCTCTGTTGAAACTGTCTTGTGTGTGTGTCTGAAGCTCTGCACTAGTTGTTAAACTGCTCTGAAATTCCTTTAAGTGTTAATTAGCTTGGGGGTTTTCTGATAACTTTAAAACCTGTGTTGGTTACATCTCTGGTAATCATTTTAAGTAGAGTTGCTGCTACTGAGATTTGTCTGCATACATCAACTGGACATAAGCTGATTTAAGTATATTTCCTTCATTTTATTGTGGTTGTTATAACTTGGGGACTGATTTCTCAGATCTAGCTCTGTTGAAACTGTCTTCCCACCCCCTCCCTGTTCTTGGATGTAGTTTAAATTTGGTGGCTTTTGCAGTGCCCGCCCCACTGTAGATTTGATCTAGGACACTCCCCCAGTCCCTTCTCTTTACCGCATTCTCTCTAATAAACCCTTTCTGCACTTGCTTTTAGTCCTTTTTAATTTAATTACATTTTTTCAGACTGTGTGTGGACTAATGTTGCTACATACTCAAGTGTGTCAGCTTGCACTGCATGTGAATTGTTTTATAGCATTTACTGTCTGTTTTTTTCCTTGTCGCTGTAAAAAAAAAAAAAAAAAAAAATTCTCTTGTTTTCCTGCCTTACTGAACTAGAGTAGTCCAGTTTCAGAGTTGCTGATCCCTGGGCTTTGTTTTTAGTTCCTGTTACTGATCCATTGCCTTATTAGGAAGGAGGGAAGTTTCTTTGCTTACCAGTGGGAGTGGGAAGCACTGAGTGCCCTTTTTGTCCGATTTGGTGAAGTTTCAGCCAGAAACTAGTAGTCCATTGGTCGTTTTGGGCCAGTTCCTAGCTCCTTTCAGCCCCTGCTATAAAACACGCTAAACACGCGTTTTCCAGCTTGTACCAACTCAGCACAGATCCTCGTGGTGGCCTGCAGAGTGATCCAAGCAGCAGAGAGCTAAAAGAGTGACTTTCTACCAGATATAAGTATTTTTGTGGCTTTCCCACTGTTATTAAGCTAGCGACTGCATTTCGCCTGTTTTACTGCTACTTTAAGTGATTTCTGCATTTTACACTGTTTATTGCACTTTAAGTTACTAATTGTTGCAAATTGTTTCTGTAGGCTACACACTAAAGTGCGCTAGCCGATTTACAGCATTTATAGCATTTACTGTCTGTTTTTTTTCCTTGTCTCTGTAATAAAACAAAAATCTCTTGTTTTCCGCCTTACTGAACTAGAGTAGTCCAGTTTCAGAGTTGCTGATCCCTGGGCTTTGTTTTTAGTTCCTGTTACTGATCCATTGCCTTATTAGGAGGAGGGAAGTTTCTTTGCTTACCAGTGGGAGTGGGAAGCACTGAGCAGCCTTTCTGTCCGATTTGGTGAAGCTTCAGCCAGAAACTAGTAGTCCATTGGTCGTTTTGGGCCAATTCCTAGCTCCTTTCAGCCCCTGCTATAAAACACGCTAAACACGCATTTTTCCAGCTTGTACCAACTCAGCACAGATCCTCGTGGTGGCCTGCAGAGTGATCCAAGCAGCAGAGAGCTAAAAGAGTGACTTTCTACCAGATATAAGTATTTTTGTGGCTTTCCCACTGTTATTAAGCTAGCGACTGCATTTTGCCTGTTTTACTGCTACTTTAAGTGATTTCTGCATTTTACACTGTTTATTGCACTTTAAGTTACTAATTGTTGCAAATTGTTTCTGTAGGCTACACACTAAAGTGCGCTAGCCGATTTACAGCATTTATAGCATTTACTGTCTGTTTTTTTCCTTGTCTCTGTAATAAAACAAAAAATCTCTTGTTTTCCCGCCTTACTGAACTAGAGTAGTCCAGTTTCAGAGTTGCTGATCCCTGGGCTTTGTTTTTAGTTCCTGTTACTGATCCATTGCCTTATTAGGGAGGAGGGAAGTTTCTTTGCTTACCAGTGGGAGTGGGAAGCACTGAGCAGCCTTTCTGTCCGATTTGGTGAAGTTTCAGCCGGAAACTAATAGTCCATTGGTCGTTTTGGGCCAATTCCTAGCTCCTTTCAGCCCCCTGCTATAAAACACGCTAAACACGCGTTTTCCAGCTTGTACCAACTCAGCACAGATCCTCGTGGAGGCCTGCAGAGTGATCCAAGCAGCAGAGAGCTAAAAGAGTGACTTTCTACCAGATATAAGTATTTTTTGTGGCTTTCCCACTGTTATTTAAGCTAGCAACTGCATTTCGCCTGTTTTATTGCTACTTTAAGTGATTTCTGCATTTTACACTGTTTATTGCACTTTAAGTTACTAATTGTTGCAAATTGTTTCTGTAGGCTACACACTAAAGTGCGCTTAGCCGATTTACAGCAATTACTGTCTGTTTTTTCCTTGTCTCTGTAATAAAACAAAAAATCTCTTGTTTTCCGCCTTACTGAACTAGAGTAGTCCAGTTTCAGAGTTGCTGATCCCTGGGCTTTGTTTTTAGTTCCTGTTACTGATCCATTGCCTTATTAGGAAGGAGGGAAGTTTCTTTGCTTACCAGTGGGAGTGGGAAGCACTGAGCGGCCTTTTGTCTGATTTGGTGAAGTTTCAGCCGGAAACTAGTAGTCCATTGGTCGTTTTGGGCCAATTCCTAGCTCCCTTCAGCCCCCTGCTATAAAACACGCTAAGCAGCGTGAAGCTGATTTAGCTGAGTTACCACTGTTGCACACAAGAGCAGCGGCGGTTAAACAAGGTTAAACTATTTGGGCCATCTAAATTCCACTCTTCCAATTTTCCCTTAAAACTACCTTCCTCGAGCTGTACTGCTGATCTAACCAGCATATCCTATAACTGAAAAGTTCATCTCTACTTGATTCCCAAGTAGACTATTCTCTATCTGTAAAGCCTAGCACTTACTCCTACAGTACTTGCACATTGATAAAGCACTCTTATTATAGATAGTACCCCACCAGCCTAAAACCCACTTCCCCCGGAGTCCTTTGAAAGTCTCTTTATCTACTACTTCTAGTATGTCGAGGGATCAGTTGCTAGTGTCCTCTCCAGCTCAACTGGTGAACCTGGGAATATTGAGGCAATGTTACAACTGCCTCATGTACACAGACAATCCTCTCCTTCTCCCACAAAACACAAATACATGCGAGAGATGCAACTATACGGCCAAACTGGAGGCTGAGCTCTCTCAACATAGGACTGGCAAGACCAGACAGGAGGAGAAGGTAACCACACACAATACATACCCAGTCACACATGGTACCATCACAACTTCAAATCATACACATACTCACACAAAGACATACTCGGAGGCTCTGATCAAAAATTTACCAAAACAGCAGAGGCCACCAAAGCAGACACCCAAACAACTACCACCTCACGACCCAACACATGCAACACATAGACCACACAGTCAGAGTGTCAAACAGTCACAGCCCTTAAGGCCAAACAAAATGCCAGACACACTTGTCATTGGTGATTCCATAGTCAGACACACTGGCTCACCAGACTGAGTAAAGAGAAGGTCACAGTAAGCTGCCTGTCAGGCGCTAGAATCCGCCACATAACGCAAGCACTCAGGTCTCTCAACAGCAGGTACAAGTACGACTCAGTCATTGTCCACGCTGGTGTCAACGACCTGAGGCGTACCTCCTTGGACTACATGAAAGGGACATCGAGGAGCTCTCTGATTATGTAGCCCAGGCAGGTATGACCCTGACCTTGAGCAGTATCCTACCTTCACCTAGAATGATGCCACAATACAGTGATAAGATGATCAGCTTTAATAATTGGCTTAAATTCTGGTGTCATTCAAAGGGATCCAATGTCTGTCTGCCTGGGATGACATGCTGGACAAGCCACGCTGCTTCAAGGGACGGCTTGCACCTGTCACCCTGGGCTTCGGATATTGGCAAAGGCTCTTGCCACCCCATAGTGCCTTTTTAGGCAAGGCTCAAATTCTAAACCTACCACCCTAGAACACCAAAAGGAAAAACTAAGGGCAATGCTGCTCAATGCCAGAAGTCTCAATCTCAAGATGCACGCACTCGAGGCCCTTCTCAATATGGAGAACATCGATGTCTGTGCTGTGACAGAAACCTGGTTCAAGGCTCCTGAGAGCACCCCAGCACTAACAGGTTTCACCTCATATCATGCGTTCGGCCCCAAAATCCGGACAACACCAAGAAAGGAGGGTGTCCATATTCATAAAGGACACCCACACCTCAAGGTTGGTGGCAACGCATGATGCATCGGAGACCATCCAGGTGCAATTAACCATAGGCAAGACTGCTCTGCAATTTGTAGCATGTTACAGGCCACCCTCTCAAACTCAGGAACCTCACATGGCCTTCCTGAAAACATTGGAGGGATAAATGTATCTCCAAACACCATCATACTAGGTGACTTTAACTACCCTAATATAGACTGGGAACACTACTCAAGCCCGAACACTCTAACCCAAAGATTCCTGGAGTTCATAAACTCAAATGCCATGGAACAACTAGTCACCATCCCCACAAGAGGAGAAAACATACTTGATCTCATCATCACGAACATGGGATCAAAATGTTCAACACCGAAGTATACCCCTCACTGGTGAGATCAGATCATAAACTAATCTCGCTGGAGGTCCTCATCCCGCCCCACCTGAAACAAAAAGACCACAGTGAAAAACTTCTCAAAAGCCGATTTCACACTTCTAAAACTAGTGTGGTCTCCTTTAAGGCCCCTGAGCCAGTGGTAAACATTACTCAAACCGCTGAATCACTTACAAATGCCTTCTACCAGCACCTACAGGACTGCATGGATCAGGCAATCCCAAACAAAACTAAGACTCTCTGTACCAAAGGCAAGCGTCCAGTCTGGTGGACCCCAGCCATAAACAAGCTCTACAACAAAAGGAGGAAGCTACTACAAGATAGAGCAAAATCCTTGAAAGGTAAGACACCTTTGATCATTATAAGTAAAAAACTAAGAGCTCTCATAAAATCATCCAAGGCAAATTTTGAGAGAAAAATCGCCAAGGACTCTAAAGAGAATCATAAGGCCTTCTTTAGCTATGTTAGAAACCTAGGAGGAAACTCCCAGATATGCTCAGAATTAGTTCAAAATGATGTGAAAATTACTGAACCTACACACATTGCCAACATACTGGCTGACAGGTTCAGTGCAAACTTCTCCCCCCCAAAAGGAGAGATATCTATTCCAGAGGATTGTAGCCCCCCAAACATCTCCAACGCCCAGGTGTGAACTGCCCTCACCCAGGCAAAAACACAGCATCCATGGGACGGATGGTGTCCCCGGCTGTGTGCTTCATGAACTCAATGAGGAATTAAACCCACAGTTAGGACAGCTGTTTAATCTTAGCCTCACCTCAGGATACATTACCCAAGGAGTGGCGCGGCGACTGTGGTCCCACTTCATAAGGGCGGTGCCTCCACAGACCCTGGAAATTACCGCCCCATTAGCTTGACAAGCCTTATCTGCAAAGCCATGGAGAGGATCATAATGGAACTCATAAATAAAGACATAGGGAACTTGCAGACTTTGGATCCAACTCAGTTTGGCTTTGTCAAAGGCAGATCCTGCCTCTTAAACTTGGTTGACTTTTTCGAGACAGTCACCAAGGCCATTGATGAGGAAAGGCAGTCCATACAGCCTACCTCGACCTGGCAAAGGCCTTGACACAATACCCCACTCAGGTATCATCGAAAAACTCATCAGCTTGAATGTAAACCCATACATCACAAGATGGGTTGCAAACTGGCTAAGTGACAGAACCCACAGGGTCAGAGTTGCTGGAGCCATGTCAGACTCAAAGCCTGTCACAAGTGGTGTCCCACAGGGCTCAGTCCTGGGTCCACTCTTGTTCGGCATCTACTTTTCTGAAGTACAAGCAAACACAGGAGGGTTATGGCTGACAAAGTTTGCAGATGACTGCAAACTGGGCCATAGTCGAAAACACATCTGACACAGATATCCTCCAGAAGGGCCTCACAGAAATGGATAACTGGTGCCAGAGCCATGGCCTGAAGTTAAACGCCAAAAAATGCATAGTCATACCCTTTGGGAAAAACAAGGCTACCCCTAGCTACCATATAGGTGGCAATCCACTGAGCACAGAAAAGTCATCAGAGATCTGGGGACCCAGGTTGACAGTAGCCTTTCGTTTGACACTCATGTTGCTAAAGTAGTTAGGAAAACCTTCTATATCACCCACCTGATCATGAAGGGATTCACATCTAGATCAAGGGAGGTCATCATCCCCTGTACTCATCACTTATTAGACCTATGATTGAGTACAATGCCCGTTCGAATGTATCTGACCAGACACCTGCTGCAGCTTGAAAGGCCCCAAAAGTTCCTCACCAAAAGGATAAAGGGTCTCAAAATATGTCTTATGCTGCCCGACTGAAAGAACTCCAGCTCTATTCAGTCTCATACCGCTTGCTCAGAGGTGACCTGTGCCTGACATATAAGGCCATGTCAAACCCAGATTTGATGAATATGCTTCACCTCAAAAAATCTAGATCCCTCAGAACCACAAGGGCGGGAGACTTAAACCTTGACACGGTTATAAATAGAACGTGCTGGAGGGACAGATTCATCACCCAGAGACTCCCTATGCTGTGGAACAAAATCCCGGTACATGTGAGGCAGAGCACCTCTCTGGTCTTGTTCAAGAGGAATCTTGACCAATGGATGGGAGATTGCAGATATACCCCAGGGATTACTTCAGCGTCACTGCTTGACAGAGGCACAGCAAAATGATAGGCATAGTTTTTATTCAAACTAAAGGGGTGGCGAAAGCCACATAACTATGGGCTAGGCTTATAAATGCCCTTGGGCAGATAGCCTAATATGAACCTATGAACCTATGAACCTATAAGTATGTGTGGATAAAGTAAGTGAGGGGTTGTTCTCTTAATGCAGAAGCTTTCAGATATAACAAACGGTTTGGCACTGTGGATGGGAGAGTGTGTGGGAGTGTTTCCAGATTAGCATTAGAGTGAGGGTTAGGGAGGGAGATGGATTTAGTGGTGCTCTATGTGATGTGTGCATGAGTATCTTGTATAGTGACAGTGTTATATAAAACGTTTTTCCTAAGTTAAAGTATAGGGTTGGGGTTAGGTGAAGGGTTTCGGTGTGGGTTGTCACACATTAGTATGGATGAGCAGGGGGAAGCTATCCATAACTGGCATCTACTCTCTGTGTCATATACTACTATGCATTTTTGCTTTAGTGTAAACTTTGAACTGTACTGTATAATTTCTATACATTTATATGTATTGTAATATGCTACTTCCATGTTTCTTGTTAAACTTGATACTTTTTACAAGTTGTTTGTGGAGCTTTTCTCGCTGGGCCTCCACTGAAAATGGGTTTCTGACCTAGTGGACTTTCCCGGTAAACAAATGTCAATAAATAATAAATAAATAAAGAACAACACTACCTCTACCTCTTCCCATAAAACTACCACTATTTAGACAAGGTGTGTCTGATGTTTGTGGTAGGGTTTTAGTTAACAGGTCTCAAAAGAAGAAACTGTTTTTATTGTGCGTTCAGTTGGTTTGATGTCTTGGGGTTTTATATATATATATATATATATATATATATATATATATATATATATATATGTGTGTGTGTGTGTGTGTGTGTGTGTGTGTGTGTGTGTGTGTGTGTGTGTGTGTGTGTGTGTACTGTACATGGTGGAAAACATGTAAAGTCAGTTGTAAAAACATTGACCTCAGGAGGTCGAAAACACCAACATTGATACACTACTACACATGCTCTATGAAACAACTTCATGCACAATACAAGGCTGCACAGGCACATAGAAGGAATCTAGTCCACAACTATGGGCCATGACATTCCAGTAGTGTTACCTTTATTTAATAAAACATAGATAATAACTGATGCATGCAGTGGTTCCTGTGGGCTGTGCTGTGTGGTATAAGATCTACATACCTCTCAACTGCACCAATTTCTGCAGAATGTCAAGATTTTTGCCTCCTATTTTTGGTCCATTTTTCATACAATTGTGTTTATTTAGCAAATCACTGAAGATTTAAACCAACAAACAATGACTGACATTTCAGTTTCAAACTTCATACCCTTCAGAAAATCCATGGTAATGCAAAACTTATTTTATCTACTTTCTAAGTTTGTAAGAGTAATATTTAAAAAATGTCCCTATTTTTGGGTCTTTGTCCCCTCATTATTTATGGCTTTGCCCAGATTTCTTTCTGTAAGAGGTTGAGAGGTATGAAGGTCTACTGTCACTGTACATCAGCTATTCTTTTTTATCTTTAAGAAAATAATTTTCCACAATACCAGCTTCATATATGTGCTTTGTTTAGTGGCAGCATATACGTAGTGTCATGACTGACTGTTCACTGAAACCTGTATAGTGAATGACATTGATATAAAGGAAAATGTTGAACATGACAATTTCGACTTCATTGGTATATGTGTATAGTTTATGGGCATGCAATAAAATACTTTGGAATGCCATTGGTGTTGCTGCACTATTTATTACTTGACAATTGCGCCAGGAGGATTTCATGTAGTAACTGGTATAAATGTGTTTATTTCAGCATGCATTGGTACTGTATTTTACCTTAGAGATTCGGCTGTGCTCAATTTCACCTGAAAGAAAACTTGTATGACATTTTTGTGTTACAAAAAAAATGGTGGCACTCTGTGTGGCAATGGCTGCATCAGGTCGAGTGAGAAATGTGCAGTATTTGTCTTCTTTTCCGCACAAAAAAACTGGAAAAACAAGTTTTTGAGGCTTTAAAGGAAGGTGCAATCACTTATAGCAGAGGTACTAGAGATCAAGAAATTAAGATTGTTGTGCAGCTGGATGTTCGGTCTGTTGTCTACAGAGTCTGATAGGCCTACAACAACTTCCACACTCAACGATCTTGGAATTCTATCGCTGCATGGCTCAAAATGCCTAAAACAGCTATTAGGAGCTTCTACAACACACTGGAAAAGGATCAAGAGGAAACAATGTGAGCGAACCAGAAAAAGAGGAACAAGGGCTGGAATCACTGCTAGATTGAAGGCAAATCCATTCAGCCCTGCCCTACCATCCTTACTTCTAGGAAATGTGTGCTGTCTGGAAAATAAAATGGACTACATAAGGCTGTAAATGGCATCTCAAAATAAGGTGAGAAACACTTGTTTATTTATGTTTACAGAGACTTGGCTGCATAATAACATTAATGACAGTGCAGTATAACTAGAAGGGCTTACACTGTTTCGTGAAGACAGAAACCATGCACTCAGTGGGAAGTCTAGAGGAGTGGGAGTCTGCTTGTATGTAAATAACAAGTGCTTCAGAAACTTTGACACTATACTGAGCCACTGCTCTGCAGACACAGAGTTCCTAGCAGTGAGATGCAGACCCTTTTGCATTCCCAAGAGTTCAATGGTATCATCATGATAGTAGTGTATATACCACCAACTGCAAACACTAGTGAAGCTCTGACTACGCTGTATAACTCAATTTGTGATCTACAAAATAAAAACCTGGATTTTGCACACATTATTGCAGGAGATTTCAATCAGGCAGAGTTGAAGTCAATATTACCCCATTATTACCAACATGTGAGATTTGCTACAAGGCGAAATAACACCTTGGACCAAGTATATATCAGTACTAAGTTGGCCTATAAAGCTGTGCAACATCTGCACTTGGCTGGCTCAGACCACGTTACCATTATGCTAATGCTAGTCTATAAAAAAGCACTAATCAGGGGAAATCCCACTATGAAGCAAGTCAAGGCATGGCCAGAGGGTGCAATTACAGCAATCCAAGAACATAGTTAAAAAGGCTGCTACAGTCAATCAACAGATCAACGTGGATGATAACACAAAAACAATAGTGGCATATATATCATATATATCTAAATTCATGACGGTGAATAAAAACATCATCATAAGAGCAAACCAAAAATCATGGCTAATAGGCAAAGTATATGAGCTTGTAAAAGAATGCAATGTGGCATTCAAGATGAATTACAAAGATGCTCTTAGGGTGGCAAGGACAAATCTGAAGAGAAGGATGAGGGAGGCAAAGAGGGCATATGGACAGAAAGTACAAAACTATTTCACTGACATGAGGGACTCCAGGAGTATGTGCAGGGAATAAAAACCATAACCAAATACAAAATGACATCAGCTCAATGTGAGAACAGCACAGAATTCCTGCATAGGCTGAATACCTTCTACAGCAGATTTGAGGAGAGGAACTGCTCCAAGGCAATGTTACTCCCTACAGACCCAGGCAATGAAGTGCTCATTCTAAACCAAGCTGAGGTGAAAAAGACCCTATGTCAGGTGAACCTAAGAAAGGCTACTGGGCCAGGCAACATCTTGGGTAAGGAGTGAAAGGACTGCACTGGACAATTAAGCACTGAACTGATCTTCTTCTTCTTTTTCTTTCGGCTGTTCCCATTAGGGGTCACCACACTGGATCATCTGTTTCCATTTCTTCCTGTCCTCTGCATCTTGCTCTGTCACACCAACCACCTGCATGTCCTCTCTCACCACATCCATAAACCTTATCTTAGGCCTTCCTCTTTTCCTCTTACATGGCAGCTCCATCCTTAGCATCCTTTTCCCAGTATACCCAGCATCCCTCCTCAGCACATGTCCAAACCAACGCAATCTCACCTCTCTGGCTTTGTCTCCAAACCATCCAACCTGGGCTGACCCCCTAATATACTTATTCCTAATCCTGTCTACCCTTGTCACACCCAGTGCAAATCTTAAGATCTTTATCTCTGCCACATCCAGCTCTGACTCCTGCCTTTTTGTCAATGCCACTGTCTCCAACCCATATAAAGTAGCTGGTCTTACTGCCCTCTTGTGGATCTTCCCTTTCACTCTTACTGGTACTCGTCTGTCACAAATCACTCCTGACACTCTTCTCCGCCCACTCCATCCTGCCTGTACTCTCTTCTTCACCTCTCTTCTACACTCGCCATTACACTGAACTGCTGATCCCAAGTATTTAAACTCATCCACCTTTGCCAACTCTACTCCCTGCATCCTCACCATTCATCTATCTTCCCTCTCATTCACGCACATATATCCTGTCTTAGTCCTGCTGACCTTCATTCCTCTCCTCTCTAGAACATATTTCCAGCTCTCCAGGGTCTCCTTAACCTGTTCCCTACTCTCACTACATATCACAGTGTCATCTGCAAACATCATAGTCCACGAGGACTCCTGTCTGATCTCATCTGTCAACCTGTCCATCACCACTGCAAATAAGAAAGGGCTCAGAGCTGATCCTTGATGTAATCCCACCTCCACCTTAAATGCATCTGTCACTCCCATTGCAGATCTCACTGCTGTCACACTACCCTTGTACATATCCTGTACCACTCTTACATACTTCTCTGCCACTCCCGACTTCCTCATACAATACCACAACTCCTCTCTAGGCACCCTGTAATATGCTTTCTCTAAGTCCACAAAGACACAGTGCAACTCCTTCTGACCTTCTCTGTGCTTCTCCATCAACACTCTCAGAGCAAACATCAGATCTGTTGTGCTCTTTCCTGGTATGAAACCAAACTGCTGATCACTAATCATCACCTCCCTTCTTAACCTAGCTTCTACTACTCTTTCCCATAATTTCATGCTGTGACTGATCAGTTTTATCCCTCTGTAGTTACTACAGCTCTGCACATCACCCTTATTCTTAAAAATTGGTACCAAATCACTTTTTCTCCACTCCTCAGGCATCCTCTCACTTTCCAAGATTTCATTAAACATTCTGGTTAAAAACACCTCCAAGCTTCCACAAGTATGTCATCTGGACTAACAGCCTTTCCATTCTTCATTCTCTTCAGAGCTATCCTTACTTCCTCCTTGCTAATCCGTTGCACTTCCTGATTCACTATCCCCACATCATCAAACCTTCACTCTCTCTCATTCTCTTCATTCATCAGCCCCTCAAAGTACTCTTTCCATCTGTTCAACAGCTCTCCTCACTTGTGAGTACGTTTCCCTCATTATCCTTTATCACCCTTACCTGCTGCACAACTTTCCTAGCTCAGTCCCTCTGTCTAAACAATCGGTACAGGTCCTTTTCTCCCTCCTTAGTGTCCAACCTTTCATACAACTCTTCATATGCCTTATCTTTAGCCTTCACCACCTCTCTCTTTGCCATGCATCTCATCTCCTTATACTTCTGTCTACTTTCCTCATCTCTCTGACAATCCCACTTCTTCTTCGCCAACGTCTTTCTCTGTATATTCTCCTGTACTTCCTCATTCCAACACCAGGTTTCCTTGTCCTCCTTCCTCTGTCAAGATGTCACACCAAGCACCTTTCTAGCAGTCTCCCTTACTAGCTCTGCTATAGTTACCCAGCTGTTCGGTAACTCTTCACTGCCACCCAGTGCCTGTCTTAACTCTTCTCTGAACTCCATCTCACAATCACCCTTTTTCAGTTTCCACCATTTGATCCTTGGTGCTGCCCTCACACTCCTCATCTTCTTGATCACCAACATCATTCTACAGACCACCATCCTGTGCTGCCTAACTACACTTTCCCCAGTCACCACTTTACAGTGTCCAATTTCCTTCAAACTGGCTCTCCTGCATAGGATATAATCCACCTGTGTGCATCTCCCTCAACTCTTGTATGTCACCCTGTGCTCCTCCCTCTTGCAGGGGTGTAGCTAGGATTTTCAAATTTGTACTCACAGCTCTCAAACTGCTACCCCCCCCCCCCCAGCCAAGCTACGGCCATTCTCGTAATTCACGGTTCGCTCTTTTAGTATCGATGAAGAGGCATTTGCTGTAATGCCTCTTCAGTAATATAATATAGATTCACTCAAACTCGGTTCCTTGAATTGAAAATGAACCTGAAAGTCAGTTCTTTGAAAAATGCAGCATGGTAGTTGGGGTAGAGGATTCATGCTTTTGTTTTCTGTAACTAAGGTACAGATTTTGAGCTTGAGTAAATTACTAACCACCTGCTACCCCTATCTAGGGTGTTTCATTCACACACACACACCACCTACCTCTTAGTGCAAGAAATATGGCCAAAGCCTAAAATAAACAGGGACAGATATTAAATAATGCTCTCATGAACTTAGAAAGTTGCTAGAATAACAGGATTGTACTAGTATGAGAAAGTTGCTAGAATAACAGGATTTGTGCTAGTATGAATTTTTCTAAAGGACATGAAGTCTGAAACTCAAATGTGTCATTATTTAGCAACTTCAGCCTCCAATGATTTTCTAGAAAATCACAAAATTTATGAGGAACAGACAAAAAATATGGGGCAAATATCTGGACATTCTGCAAAAATTGGACAGTTGAGAGGTATGCTACCTACCACACACACACACACATAAGTCTCAACCTCTTAGAACAACAAACCCATAAATAAAACTGAGGCAAAGGCCCAAAAATAAAGACTTTTTTTTAAATATTGCCCTTATAAATTTAGAAAGATAATAGAATAGTAGTAGGTCTTGAAAGGTATGAAATCTGAAACTCAAATGTCTGCCATTATTTTCTAACTTCAGTCTTTAATGATTTGCCACTAATTTGCCAGAAAACTGCAATTTTATGAAAAACAGACCAAAAATGTAATGCAAAAATATAAAATTGCCAGACAATACAGCTGGGAACCTGTCAAAGAAGGGACACCATTTTAATATGAGCACTGTTAACGTGAGCAGCTGACAAAATTAGAGAATCTACATGCATTTCTGAAATAAAAGTAATGTATAACTCTGATCATTAGTTATTTATAACTGTAAAGCCTCCACGTTTTCTTTCAAAGTTGCTATTTTGCGGAGGGATTATTAGTGGGGGGGGGCAACATTTTGAGCCAAAATTGGGGACAGTTGAGAGGTTTGGATATTCCTAATTCTATAAAGCGATTTATTTGCACGTACCTCAATCTCTTAATGCAAGAAATCTGGTCAAAGCCAAATATATTGGGGGAACATACAAACAGTACTAAAAATTGATCTTGTATAAACTTAAGACAGTTGATAGAATAACAGGTCTTGCTTTAGCATGCATTTTTCTGAAGGTTATGACATCTGAAACTTAATGTCTGTCATTATTTAGTGACTTCATTCCTAAATGATTTACCAGAAAAGTTTTATTTTGCATTTTACAGCACGAACACCAATAAATATCTGCTAAACAAAGCAATGCAGTCTCACAATAAAACTAGACTTAGCATTAAAACTTCTCTGCCCTTGAAACTCACATTCATTGAAACAGCATTGAAACCCACATTCAAAGAAAATACATTTTGCCAGTGGCAGATAAAGATTAACTTTGTGCTGTTTTCAAATCATAGGCCCCTTGCACATGGAACATGCACATGTTCTTTGATACACCTTTCTGATTGTATTAAATTATATTCCTTGTACAATACAGTATAGTTGTTATATGCGGTGGTGGTGCTGCGGTAGCGTTGTCGCCTCATAGCTAGACGTTGCCCGTTCGATTCTCAGTTAGAGCGTCTTCTGTGTGGCGACATGCGTGAATGGGCGTCCCTTCGTTAAAGGTTGTGCATTAGGCCCGGCAAGCCAGCACGTCAAAATCTACTGCCAATCATTAGCAGACCGGAGTTCTGCTGTGGCGACCTCTAACCGGGAAAAGCCGAAAGAAACAAACAAACAATACAGTATAGTTGGTAGAAAGCATTTTAAATTTATTGTTTTGAACATTTTTCCAGTAAACAATGAAACAAAATGCATGCACCAATAATGAAAAAACAGCCCAATTCAGAACATTTCCATCATAAAAGTCTACTCAAACTTCTACAGTCCACCAGTATCAGTAAATATGCACAATCTCTGAACTAGTAAAAGCCATCTACACAATTCCACATTAAAGAAATATGTAACTAATGAAGAGGTTGCTGCTAGCAAACAACTTTATATTTCATCGTTTCATCTACAAATAAAGTGCCTGTTGCCCTTGAGGAATAAATTGCCTATGTTGCATTAAAAAAAGTGATACGCTAGTAATATTGCAATAGGGAATGGATGGCAAACTGATAACAGGTTCATAGTTACTACTAGATATCTTCGCCAAAAAGGACTACAGCATCCACCCCCCTTTACAACACAGTACAGTATCAGCAATGCAACTACCTACTGTGGGAGAAGAACCCACAGCCTTCTGCATCAAAAGCAAGTATACTACCGGTTGTGCTATTAACAATATAAGCAGACTCAGCATAAGCAGCACTAAACTTTAGTTCCCCTGCAGCTCTCAGCTCCTTGTAAAATGTACTCGACACTCGACTCAGCTGTATCTCTGAACTTTGCAGCACAAGAAATCTGGAAAAAGCCAACATTTATTGGGGGGGGGGGACAAAAGCCCAAAAACCAGGGACACATTTTAAACACTGCTTGTATAATTTTGGAAAGTTGCTAGAATAAAATTATATGTTACCACCATGCATGTCTTGAACCCAGAACCATATGCACTGCAATCAGTGCAACATACCACTGCTAAATCAGCAGTTTGAAAAATAGGAAGACTGAAACTTAATGGCTATTAGATAGCTCTCAACCTCTTAGCACAAAAAACCTGGACAACAAAGGCAATAATGAGGGACTACAAATTCAGTTCTCGCTTCACACCTTAGCACAAAAAAACCTGGACAAACAAAGGCAATAATGAGGGACTACAACTTCAGTTCTCACTTTTCACCACAACTGAGGAATACAACTTCAGTTCTCACCATAGCTCACAACTGTTAGAAATAAAAATCTGAGCAAAGTTCAGAAATGGTGGTGGTTACGGACTTTAGGCTCTTCTTCTCCTGAAGCAAAGGTACAGGGTTTGAGCCTAAACACCTGTTGTATTATGAGGGAACATACACACACCCCTCCATAATTTCCTGATCTGTTTCACACATACTCTCCTTACCTGATTGCTCCATACTTTCCTGATCTGTTTCCTGCTCGCACTCCTATCTGTTAACGATTGCTCCATTCAAGCCCGATCTGTTTCACACATACACTCCTTACCTGATTGCTCCATACTTTCCTGATCCATTTCCCGCGTGCACTCCTATCTGTTAACGATTGCTCCATTCAAGCTAATTTTCCGCTCGCAGCCAGCTGGACATGATGTCAGCTCCCATTCACTTTCACCACAATACCCAGCAAGCATCCTTAAAGAGCCAATGCTTTTCTTTTTTTTAGTTAAAAAGCTACCACCCAGCAAGCATCCTTAAAGAGCCAACACTTTTTTTTTTAGTTAAAAAGCTACCCCCTCTTCTAAATACGTTGTACTGAAATCAGTACAGTGCGTATGCCTCCTGACGTCCCTGCCCTCTTGTTAAAATACGTATTCACCACAACCATGTATATCCTTTTTGCAAAATCCACTACCATCTGACCTTCTGCATTCCTTTCTTAACACCATGCCTACACATCACTTCCTCATCCCCTCTGTTCCCTTCACCAGCATGCCCATTGAAATCTGCTCCAATCACCACTCTCTCACCCTTGGGTACAGTCATCACCACTTCATCCAACTCACTCCAAAATTTTTCTTTCTCATCCATCACACACCCAACTTACGGAGCATATGTACTAACGACACTCATCATTACAGCATCAATTTCCAGCTTCATAAACATCACTCTATCCGACACTATTTTCACCTCCAAATCACTCTTGGCATACTGTTCCTTCAGGATAACCCCTACCCCATTTCTCCTCCCATCCATACCATGATAGAACAATCTGAACCCACCTCCAATACACCTGGCCTTACTTCCCCTCCACCTGGTCTCTTGCACACACAATATATCAACCTTCCTTCTGTCCATCATATCAGCTAGCTCTCTCCCTATACCAGTCATACTGCCAACATTCAAAGTTCCTACCCTCACTACCACACTGCTAACCTTTCTCCTCTCTTCCTGCCTTCGCGCATGTCTTCCCCCTCTTCTTCTCCTTCTCCTCCTTCGGCCAATTACCACCAGTACCCTGTTGGCTAACAGTACTGGTGGCGGTCGTCATTAACCCAGGCCTCAATCGATCTGGTATGTAAATCTGTATTGTTTTCCACATGCACTGTACTGATGGATGTATTCAATATCTTCATCAACCAAGCAAAGGTACCCCAGTGATTTAAAAACACAAACATTATACCACTTCCGAAGAAAGCCACTCCCTCTAGCCTTAATTATTATAGACCAGTGATCTTCATGTCCATCACCATGAAAAGCTTTGAAAACACCTGACAGCAATCATTCTAACAGCACTTGACTCAGTGCAGTTCACACACAGTGCAAACCGCTCCACAGCAGATGCCATCTCTGTTGCACTGCATCTGACAATGGCACACCTAGAAAATAAGGACAATTATGTCAGAATGCTGTTTATTGATTTCAGTTCAGCATTAAATACAGTGATCCCACAATAGCTAACAGAAAAATGTGTCCACCTAGGTGTTAATATCAACATGTGCAACTGGATCCTGGACTTTCTGAATGGAAGACCACAAAGAGTATGTGTGGGCAAGAATTCCTCAAAGAGCATCACTATCAACACAGGAGTACCTCAGGGCTGTTTGCTAAGCCTCCTACTGTTTGCTATCTTGATCCATGACTGTAAAGCCAGATTTAACACCAACCACATCATTAAGTTTGTAGATGACACTGCAGTTGTGGGCCTCATCAGCAAAGGAGAAGAAAAAGCTTACAGGGAAGAAGTGAGCTCTCTGATTGACTGGTGTGCCAGATGTAATCTTGACCTCAATGTCAGCAAAACCAAGGAGATCATAATAGACTTCAGGAGAATACAGCCAGCTTACTCTCCTCTCGTGGTGAATGGGGAGGTAGTGCAAAGTGTAAAGAACACAAAATTTCTGGAGGTCTATAT
Organism: Protopterus annectens; assembly: GCF_019279795.1. Lineage (NCBI taxonomy): Eukaryota > Metazoa > Chordata > Ceratodontiformes > Protopteridae > Protopterus > Protopterus annectens. Next base: position 1,124,683,192 of record NC_056730.1, on the reverse strand, counting down.
AGTGGAGGATCATTCTGAGTCAACCAGTACCAGTCACATAGTAAAGAAGGCCCATCAATGCCTGTGCTTCCTGAGGAGACTGAGGAAAGCAAGGCTATCTCCCTCTATCCTGTCCACCTTCTACAGGGGTACCATAGAAAGTATCCTAACATGCAACTTCATGGTTTGATATAGACGTTCAGCTGCAGATCAAAAAGCCCTACAAAAGATAGAGTTGCGGAGAAAATAACAGGATCGAAACTTCCAGTGATAAAGGACCTATGCATCACACATTCTTACAACAGAGCAACAAAAATAGCAAGTGATGCTACTCACCCTGCTTTTGAACTGTTCACATGCCTGTCATCTGGCAGAAGATACTGCAATGTACACTATAAAACCACCATGTTCAAGAACATTTATTTTTCTCAAGCGATTAAACTCTTGAACTCTGGTATTAATCTCAGGGATGCGAGACACTGACAAGTTTTGTGATAACCAAACAATAGTACAATACAATAACACATCACAACTAACTTATCAGTTTACAGGAAAATTATATGCAGTACAAACTGCTAAATATTCCAATAACATAGAGAACATAAGAATTACATTGTGTAATAAGTACAGGTGCAATAAGGAATCAGTTGCTATAGTGGTGCACAGAATAATTGTAGTAATAAGTAATATAACTGTTTAAGAAAAAGGTAAATGTTAGGTCTGATACAAGTGTAACTGTATATATGTATATGTTTTTCTTCTAAGCATGTACAATTGTATGTATGTATTTGTCTTCTCAACTTGATCATGATGCACATAATTTCATTTAGACTTCACTTGTGGTGTATAAATTTCAGTGTAGTTTACTTTGACTTTAACTTATATGTTCTTCTGTTTCTGTACTGTTTAGAGACATACAACAAAGAAGTTCCTTTCTCTGTAAGGTTATCATACATTAGGTCAACCCTTATGTTAAAAACACCAACCCTTGTGTCATCAGCACTACACACTACACCTCAAGCAACACATAGCCCTTCTAAACCCGCACCACCAACACCCACATATAGCAACACTAAATCCACATATGCAGAGGCCCTTAACTGTAACCTGCCCAAGCAACAAAGACCTCTGAAGCTGAAACGCAAACAAACACCAATCACAACAAATGTGTCACATAGTTCACAACACCAGTGTGCCACCCAGCAACAGCCCCTAAGGCAAGACAATGTACCTAACACTTTAGTCATAGGTGACTCTATAGTCCAGCACACTGATGTCCCTCTCACCAGGTTGAATAAGGAGAAAATTACAGTCAGCTGCCTGTCGGGTGCCAGGATCCGCCACATAACGCATGCACTCAAGTCACTCCACAACAAGTACAAATATGACTCTGTCATTGTCCATGTTGGAGTGAATGACTTGAGACGTACCTCCCTGGACTACATGAAAAGAGACATGGAAGAGCTCTCAGATCATGTGGCCCAGGCAGGTATGACCCTAGCCCTGAGTAGCATCCTGCCTTCGCCCAGAATTATACCACAATATAAGGATAAAATGATTGACTTCAACAATTGGCTAAGCTTATGGTGTCATTCAAAGGGGATCCAGTATCTGTCTGCCTGGGACGACATGATTGACAGACCACGATGCTTTGCCAGAGATGGTCTGCACCTGTCGCCCCTGGGATTCAGGTTACTGGCTAAGGCTCTTGCCACCCCTATAGTGCCTTTTTTAGGCAAACTTCAAAGGACAAAACCACCACTGTAACAGGTACAAGCATGCAAAATCTGAAGGTAATGCTACTCAATGCTAGAAGTCTAAACCTCAAAATGCACTCTCTCGAGGCACTCCTAAAAATGGAGAACATCGATATCTGTGCAGTAACTGAGACCTGGTTCAAGGCTCCAGAGAGCACCCCTGCAATACCAGGCTACAACTCTTACCACACTTTTCGACTACCAAACCAGGACCGAAACACTAAAGGTGGAGGAATGTCAATATTCACCAAGGATATTCACACCACCAGGCTAGTTGGCCAACACAATGTGTCTGAAATTCTCCAAGTGCAACTAACAACTAGGTAAGACTGCAATCCAAATTGTAGCTTGCTACAGATCCCCACCATACTCCAAGATTCTCACTACACCTTTCTAAACATACTGGAAAATATTAAGATAGAACCAAACACCCTAATACTGGGTGATTTTAACCACCCTGCCATTAACTGGGAAAACTACTCATGTCCCAACACCTTTGCGCAATGGTTCTTGGAATTCATAAATTCCAACGCCCTGGATCAACTAATCCATAGTCCCACCAGGGGCTCCAATATCCTAGACCTGGTCATTACCAACATGGAAAATCAATGCTCCATACCTATGGCCGCCCCCTCGTTAGTCAGGTCTGACCATAAGCTAATCACCCTTAACATCCACATCCCACCCCCACCCCCCAGTAAAGAAACCACCATAAAAAACTTCTCCAAAGCCAACTTCATGCTACTCAAGTCAGAAGTGACAAACTTCATGACACCCATGCAGACGGGAACTGAAAGTTCAACTGCTGAATCCTACACTAAGGCACTGTACGAGCACATCCACTCATGCATGAATCGTGCCATCCCAAATAGAACCAAAATGCTCTCATCCAAAAAAAGGAGGCCAATCTGGTGGTCCCCTGCCATAAACAAACTTTACAACAAAAGGAAGAAACTTTTGCAGAAAAGAGGAAAACCCCAGGATGCAAAAAACTCCCTTACTAGCCTCAGTAAGAAACTGAGATGCCTCATAAAATCCTCCAAAGCTAGTTACGAAAATAAAATTGCCAAAGATTCCAAAGACAACCACAAAGCATTCTATAACTATGTCAAGAATCTAAATGGCAATGCTCAGATCTGCTCTGAACTAAAACAGAATGGCATTAAATATACTGATCCAAAGGATATTGCCAATATCCTGGCAGATCGATTCAGTGCCAACTTCACCCTCCTCTCACCCCCTAAATGGCCCATCTCAATACCGGAAGATTGCTAAATTCCAGTAATAACGGCCACACAAGTACAAAACGCACTCTCTAAAGCCAAGAATACAGCATCCATGGGACCAGATGACATCCCGAGCTGTGTACTACATGAACTACAATATGAACTGGCACCTCACCTAAGTGTCATGTTTAATCATAGCCTCACCTCAGGTTTCGTGCCCACTGAGTGGCGCAGAGCTACAGTTATCCCAATCCACAAGGAGGGATCCACCTTGGATCCCAGAAACTACCATCCCATCAGTCTGACAAGCCTTATCTGCAAGGCCATGGAGCGTATTATCATGGAACTTATAAACAAAGACATTGGCAACCTTCAAACACTGGACCCCACCCAGTTTGGGTTTGTGAAGGGCCGATCTTGTCTCCTGAACCTGATTGACTTCTTTGAATCAGTCTCCAGAGCCATGGACAAGGGTAAGGTGGTCCACACAGCCTATCTAGACCTTGCCAAGGCCTTTGACACCATCCCCACTCTGGAATCATAGATAAACTTACTAAGTTGGGCATTAATCCCTATGTCACCCAATGGGTTGCTAAATGGCTTACTGATAGAACCCACACTGTAAAAGTAACCGACTCCAAATCCAGCTCCAGACAAGTGACAAGTGGAGTACCTCAGGGTTCAGTCCTGGGGCCGCTCTTGTTTGGCATCTACTTCTCTGAAGTACAGGTCAACACTAAGGGACTCTGGCTAACAAAGTTTGCAGATGACTGCAAACTGGGAGCCATTATTGAATCCCCAAATGATGTGGATACTCTACAAAAGGGCCTTACAGAAATAGATGCTTGGTGCCAGAGCCATGGGCTCAAGCTCAATGCCAAGAAATGTGTTGTTATCCCCTTTTGGAAAAAACATGTATCCATGAATTACCATATAGGTGGCAGTACACTAAACACAGAAAGTGTGATAAGAGACTTAGGGACACAGGTGGACAGTGGTCTCACCTTCGATAACCACATCGCCACAACAGTCGGGAAATCCTTCTATGTGGCACACCTCATCACGAAGGGCTTTTCATCCAGAAAAAAGGAAGTCATTGTCCCACTGTACTCATCCCTCATTAGACCCATTATAGAATACAACGCCCCATTTGGTATGTACCTCTCAAGACATCTGCAACAACTGGAAAGGCCTCAGAAATACCTCACTAAAAGAATCACAGGCCTAAAGCAGATGCCCTACGCTGACCGCCTTAAAAAACTCCAGCTATACTCTGTTGCATATCGTCTACTCAGAGGCGATCTCTGCTTAACATACAAGGCCATGTCAAACCCAGAGCTGTTGGACATGCTACACTGAAAGAAATCCCAATACCTCAGAGCTACATGCTCCAGGGATCTAAACCTTGTCATCACAATAAACAAAACATGCTGGAGGGATAGGTTCCTGACCCAGATACTCCCCAGACTCTGGAATAGATTGCCCATACATGTCAAGCAGAGTGCCTCTTTGGACCTCTTCAAGAGGAACCTTGACGATTGGATGGGAGAAAGGAAATTCACCCCAGGGATCACGTCAGTCGCCCTGCTAGACAGGGGTCCAGGAAAGTAAATAATGTGGGAAGAAATAGCCAGGGAATTGTTATGGCTAGGCTTGTATAGGCCCTAGGGCTGATAGCCTAGTACCAACCTATGAACCTATGAACCTATCAGAAATAGTAACACTCAGCATTTCTGCAGTGCTGAGGGTGAAGTGGCAAAAATGCTAGTTTCACTGGCAGGATTTGTGAATCCAGAGCCATAGCATGCTCATCTAGTACCTATTGTCTGTCCCCAGTGGGAGCATTTCATGTCATTGAATATAATTTTGGTGAAAGCAAAAAAAGTGAGTGCTATTCTCCGAAATTACTTTCACCAACAGTAGTTTGCTTTTTTCTCCACTGTTATACGACCTCAGAGTTAATATAATTCCACAGAGTAGAGGAGTGTGCAGGGGAATTGCCCCTCATGCAAAATCAAAATTATTAAGTTGTTCATTGAAGGTGGTTTCTGTGAATCTTTTTGTTTTTATTTCATTCACCAAAATTGCCTTAAAAGACACAACATGAATCCATCACCAATTTAGAGTACCACCTCTCATTTCTTTAAGATAAGAGTTAAAATAAAAAGACTTTGGCTTTTACTGTAGAAAGCTAATTGGTACATTTGTATCAATTGGCTTCCAACAGCTAGATAGCCATAGCCAGATTTATACCCCTCAGCAATTAAAAAAAATCTAGAGACTGCATTTCTCACTCATGCCTCTAACACTTTGCTCCCTGGGTGGCTGACTCCTTCACCCCACCCTCCTTATGCTTCTTTAAGAATCCCCCTCTTTAGTAAACCCCCAACAGTTTTGTAAATGCACAGCCACTTGCCCCCCAATTTATTTATTTAATTATTTTTTCAGTGGTTAGAACTAGTTTGTATTTACAGTAACATCAGTCATATGAAACAGATACAGGTTAAGTGTAGGTTGTGCAAGTTTCAGTGCTAGCAATATGCAGTGTGATTTATAAATGTAATGTGTCATATACATTGTCTCCTAAAGATATTGTAGGTGATGACCCCACTGATTATAAACAAGTTCTGGCACATGAGCTTGATGATGAGTTGCTGCAATGACATGACCTACTGGTTGCAGTTGGTCCTATGGACACTGATCTCACAATGTTATATGACCTTGACATTGACTGACAGGTTCTGCCCCAGAGGCCTGCCTGCTTTTTTATGGGTTTTGCAGAGCCTTCCTGAGAGTCGTGAGGGATGCAGCCTAGTCTTTCCCCAACATGCGTGGACAGTCCCCATCCATGTCTAGCTGTGCTTCCTAAGTGAATCTCGTAAGCCTTCACTAATGTACTAGGGGAGATAGACATGGATGTTGTGTTTGCCACAATACTGGGCATGAGTGTGATCATGGGATTGTACCTGGCTACTACCTTTTCCATGCACTGGTGAAAATCCTGACATATAACCTGCAGTACTCTTACCATCTCTACCTGACTCTCTGTGGCAGTGGACTATGTTTGAGCAATGTCTTGGCACATTGTCTGATGGACAGTCAACATGTTACATGTCTCAGGAACTAACTTTGAGCTGGGCCTTCTTCCTTGTGCCCATTTGCACAGGTGTTACAGTAGATACTGCTATCTCTGACATGGTAGCATCTTCCTGAAGGTGTTCCTGTCATTTAGCAGAGCATCATTATTTCATCATCCACTTGAATATATGCACCAGTGTCACTGCCTGCTGAATTATGTACCTGCTGTGGGGTGGTTGGTCCTGCCGGTACACTATGCCACTGCATGCCACTGTTCTCAGGTTGTGTAATAAATATTCCAGTTATGGCATTATCATCATCATTAACAGCCATTCTGCTGACACCATCTGCCTGCTGTGTTAGTAGAGGGGATCTGCTGTTTCTGCTGGTGACTCTGTGAAGGAGTAAGTGATGATATAATTACTGAGGCCTTTGCCCAGAGAAATGACCTATCTATAAATAGGCGAAGCACACACTTACCATGCAAACAGTGTCCATTTTCTTGCATGCCAGAAGTGGGCGGGACATCTGCTGACAAAAAAAAAAACTCATGTATTATATGTACACAGTCATCCTCAGCAGTATTTTCCATTATAAGGTATTGCCATCAGGTATGCACTAACCTTCAACTCTGGTTGACTACAGGTGTTGGCAAGGTCAGTAAATAGTGGTATTCACACCATGTCTGTTTATGCCTGTTACATCTTCATCGCTTTTATACTCATGTCTAAGTATGGAGAGAATGTAACCTTTTTCTGCTGTTAAAGATGCAACTGTAGAAGGACCCCCACCAGTAATGCTACATGCAATGGGATTTTGTGTAGCCATTGTCCTTGCAAACCCCACCTTGAAAAACTGTTGAATGCTGCTGCCCTACTTTTCTGTAACCACTATGAATGAAAATGTAGGCCTTAATGCAGCAACATGCATACTCACAGCTGTAAAAAATGACACCTAGCATTTCCCACTCCGCTCATTCATATCAATGTAAAAAAACGTTACATGTACTGCACCATACCATGAAATATATGGCACAGACAAAGTCAAAAAGATCTTACTAACTTAATTCAATATGTGTAATTCCCCACCAGTTACTGAACTGTACTCTTCCAGTAATATATAAAAAAATGACACCTAGCATTTTTCCCACTCCGCTCATTCATATCAATGTAAAAAAACGTTACATGTACTGCACCATACCATGAAATATATGGCACAGACAAAGTCAAAAAGATCTTACTAACTTAATTCAATATGTGCAATTCCCCACCAGTTACTGAACTGTACTCTTCCAGTAATATATAAAAAAATGACACCTAGCATTTTCCCCACTCTGCTCGTTCATATCAATGTAAAAAAATGTTACATGTACTGCACCATACCATGAAATATATGGCACAGACAAAGTCAAAAAGATCTTACTAACTTAATTCAATATGTGTAATTCCCCACCAGTTACTGAACTGTACTCTTCCAGTAATATATTTTACTTGCTTCACACTTTTACTAACCTGCTGACTACAAGTTTGGCTCTCCACACATAAAGATGGCTCTCTGAAGGCTATTGGTATAAACTGGTGCTGGATTAGAAACTTCCCATGTAAATGAGGCTTAGCTAAGCAGCGTTCTATGAATCACACCACTGCACGAGTGCATTTCTCATTTAGTATGAGTAAAATGATTTTGGCTTCTTGTGGTCAAGTTGCGATAAAGGGTACTAAGTGTAGGAATGTGCATCACTGTATAGCAGTTCTCAGGGAGAGACCACCACTCCATACATTTCAACATGTATATAGCATATAGATTCAATGATACAGTATACAAATTCCGATCTAAGTTGTCCATTTAAAAGTTTGCCTAATTGTAATCCTGGGGATATATGTAAGATTTTTAAACCAGATCCAATAACTCCTTACATTACTTCATGAGAACTGCACACTGATTGTGTTTCAGCAGGAGAATTACTAATCTTCTCACTCAGCGATGAAAAAAGGAGCCTTTTAATTATGATCTGATAATAGGTAATCTAACAAATTGTTTCTTGTACAAAGAATGTGTTCCATAAATTCAATGGCAGACAGCTTCATTTTTCTAGGCATTTGTATATAATAGTTATTATTATTATTATTATTATTATTATTATTAGGCCCCCCTAGTAATCTGTACCCTATATAGCACCTTCATTTGTGAGACATATTGAGTCCACAAAAAGAACCACAATATTCTATTATTGCTCAAATGCAGGCTGTATATAACTTAGTCGGGATTTCCTGGTCCCTAGTTATAAAGCAGCACAACTCCTTCCTAATAAGTCTATAATATTTCCTAGCTGCAAGTTTTAGATAGGCATCAAACTTCAAAGATGAATCCACTAAGGTGGCTAAATCCTTATCCACGTGAGTAGATTAAAAAATTTGTTTATCTAAGGCATATGGATAAAAAAAGTTACTGACCCCTAAGTGCATGATCATACATTTATTATAATTAAAGTTCATACACTTCTATAGTACCCCATTTCTTAGACTGTCCAAACAGCTTTAATGTATGTAATGGTTTAGTGTTAGTAACTGAACTCAGAATTTTGATGTCATCTGCAAACTTGCTAAACAATGATTTTCCAGGTATGGACAATAAGACAGTAAAAGACCAATGAGTCAAGAATCCAAGACTGATATTAACAGTTAGTAGAACTTTATTGCAACTTATTACCTAGTACTGTACCCTAAGACCCATACAACACATTATAAATTAATATCAATGGCTTACTTGAAAGGGAAGACAAAAAAATTAAAAAGTTTCTTAATGAACTGCTTCAACGTTATTAATACTGGATACATCATAAAAAGACAGATCACATAACAAATCTAAGGCCATGCTATCATAACTCTCAGGTTACCCGAAAAAGTAAATTCTGACAGCTTTTTGAGTAGATTTATGCGTATAGAAATGCTACCTGTCCAGCACATGTGCAAGTATTACACTGCTAAAATATTTCCATTCCCATAAGCAATAGCACTGACAAAAACTGTGAAAGTCCATGCTACTGCAGTTCACTTAGTAAACCAACCTGACACAGCCATTGGTTCCATAGGTATTACCCTTATATGGCTCCCTGGGTTGGCCATAATGATGTCACACCTTAGAAGATGTGATTCATACCCTTTTATCTCCTGTCCTGCACATATATACTTCACTCTTTCACCTGGAAATTCATAGATGACATCTGTAAAAGCCCAAGACTGAACCACAAGCTGGTCTGAAAAAGAGACCAAAATCTTCCTCTACCTGCCACAGGAGTCATATTTGTAGAAACTGGAGGAGGCTGTGTCAGGCACAGAATGGAAAAAATATAAATATATCTGTCAGAAATTGGGGGGAGCGCTTGTCATCCCTGACAGGGATCTTCTGTTCTGGGTTGCAGTGTCAGTACAGGTATGACAACCTGCAGAGATGCATGGGAGACCAGCTGATCCAGTGGATATCATAGATGCAATAGAGGAGACCAGAATTCTACAGTAGTTATTTTTCTCTTTTTTAATAATGTAAATAGGGTACAGCAAGTCTAAGGATAACAAAATGTTGTATGCATGCAGGTATAAGTTGGTTAAGGCAATGCAGGCATATGCATGATTGACTGTACTGAATTGTATATTTATGTGTGTGTGTGTGTGTGTATATATATATATATATATATATATATATATATATATATATATATATATATATATATATATATATATGTCTCTGTGTGTATACATATAGATATATATATATATATATATATATATATATATATATATATGTCTCTGTGTGTATACATATAGATATATATATATATATATATATATATATATATATATAGATTAACTATACATACATAGATATGTAGATTATATAGATAGATGCCGTGAAATTACGGGAAATGCTTAACTTTTCTAATATATGCAGACAAAGTGAATGAATGTTGCATTAACTTCCACTGCTTAGTATTAGGCAGAAATAAGTTTTTATTTTTTTATTGATGTACAAACTGTATGATTTTCTAAGGTATGTAACTGATTTACACAATACTTGATTTTATGTACAAAATAGCTGACCAGAGCTAGCTGCCACACCTTATGCAAACTGGGGATGGAGACAAAGCATTAAATGTATGAGCAACATCCATTTGCTTACATTCTGTACTGCTCAATTCATTTTACCACTAACTAGGAATTGTATGCTTTACACGTACTTGAAAAGACAGGTAAAGAGTTTATATCATATAGCAGATTATAGTGGACAAGTACAGGTTCCATGCCCTACCTCTGTCAACCTGCTAGCAGCTTTCAGTAAAATGTACCTTTGTCTTTAAGAGCAATGCAGCAATAACTAACCCTTCCTCCACCCACATCTCCCCTACCCTTCCTCCACCCACATCTCCCCTACCCTTCCTCCACCCAAATCTCCCCTACCACCCCAGAGTTTTTCATGCTTCTCAATGTATTAAATCACAGGAAAAATGTACAACATCCTGTAACACATTTTTGTACCAAAAAATACAGAAGTGAAGTGAAGAAATGAAATCATGTCAGGGAATAAGCAGTTATTACTGCTAGCAGGTTGCATTAGTCAAGCAAAATCTACAGTATTGTTTACTCAGTGCATAAAGTCTGTTAGAAAAATGTATTCCATAGCTTTGTATGCAGGTATAGCTTAGGTAAACACATATGCAGTTTTTTGTCTTATTTCTATAGCTGATGAGTACACCTGTAATAAGGAACAATCTCAGAGGACGCTGTAATGATTGACAGAAGGCATTTATGAGTATTAATAATTTCATTGTGTAAAACCACCATAATGGTAGATGTCCTTGCCTTCACTACTGCAGTATTCTTAACATATGGGATTCCCTGCCATGGAAGCCTGACATCTGGCCAGTCTACCAAAGACTCCTGTTGCTTTAAAGGTATGACGAATGTCACCCAAATGCTCCTTACATAGTGTAGGGCATAAAGTTGACGTTCTGGCATGCCATAGTCAGAACTGATTGCCCCAGTAGGAACACCAGTCCAAGGAACCCAAGAGGTAATCTGTACTTCCAGGAAGGCAGAGGACTGGGGGAATGGAGGGAGGGCATGAATACTGTAACAGTGAAGGCAATTACATCTACCATTATGGTAAGATTTTACACAACTGTAGTATGTCCTTACATTCACTGCTGCAGTATTCTTAACTATATGGGAGAGTGCCAAAGCTCAAGAGGAAACTAGGGAGGAGGAAGGGGCAGAAGAATCCCCTAAAAAGCCATGAAGAACAGCACTAGCAAAACCAACCCTAGCTCTAGAGATACCATTCAACGTGTAGTGCTTGGTAAAGGTATGCACAGAAGTCCAGGTAGCTGTTTCAAGAATAGAATTGGTATCTAACCCTTGAAAAAGCACCAGAAGAACCCACAGCTCTAGAAGAATAAGTTTTGACTGAAGAGGGAAGACACCTGCCATGAAAAGGGTAACAAAAATAAATAGCCTTCGAAATTCAAGAAGAAATAGTTTGCTTGGATACAAGTCTCAAAAATCTAGGATGAAAAGAAACAAATAACTGATCAGATTTTCTAGTAGCCTTAATCGTATCCAAATAAACTTTGAGTTGCCTATGTGCATCCAAAGTATGCAGCACCCTCTTACTTTCAGTTTGCGGAGAAAGGAAACATGTAGGCAGATTAATAGACTGATTAAGTGATAGCTCATTAACCACCTTAGGCATAAAAGAAGGGTTAGTGTGCAAGGACACTCCGTCCTCATGAAAGTTCAAAAAAGGAGGGCAAGCCATAAGGGCCTGTAATTCAGACAACCATCTGGCAGAAGTAACAGCTAACAAAAGAACAGTCTTCCAGGAACAATGTTGCAAGGAAGCTGAAGCAGCAGGCTCAAAAGGAGCTTGAGTCAACTTCTCCAAAACAAAATTAAGATCCCAGAGAGGAGGAATAGGCTTCCTGGGAGGTCTAATATTAAGAATGCCTTTGATAAATTGTTTCACTTCAAATCTAGAAGATAAAGGAGAAGAAAAAAGGCAGACAAGCAGAGAAAGCTGATAAGTGGGCCTTAATAGAAGAGTAGGCCAAAGCAGCATTGAGCAACTCACACAAATAAGAGAGAATCAAAGGAACATCCACAGTAAGTGGGTCCAGGTTACCAGAGAGATACCAAATAGAAAACCTCATCCATTTGGATAAGTAGGATTTTCTAGTAGCAGGTTTCCTGGCATCCTGAAGGACTTGTAGCACAGCCTCAGGAAAAAAAAGTGTCTATGAGGAATCAAAATCCTATCACCCACAGTGTCAGTTGAAACATGGACAGGTGGGGATGGATGACAGATCCCTTGTCTTGTGAGAGTAAATTCACTTGTGAGGTAACTTGTGATGATTGGCCCTGGCCAATGCAGAAGAAGAGAGAACCAGTGTTGTCTTGGCCAAAAGGGGGTCACCAACAAGATTTTGGGAGCATCCTGTTGAATTTTGAACTGGACTTTTGTAAAGAAAGGAAGAGGGGGAATGTATAAAGAAACATCCCCTTCCAAGAAAATGAGAGGGCGTCCACCGTCCTTACCAGAGGACCTGGGACTCTGGCACAAAACAGAGGATGTTGTCTCTTCAGAGGGGAGGCAAAAAGATCCACTTGAGGAGTACCCACTGGGGAATAATGCCCAGAAACACATCCATTCATGGGACTGAGTTAAGGACCTTCTCAGAGTATCTGCTGAAATGTTCTAACAGGAAGGGGTATAAACTGCCTCAAGTGTCACTTGATGCTTGACAGCAAGATCCCATACCAAAAGTGCCAACTGGCAAAGACGATAAGATCTCTTTCCTCCGTGTTTGTTGATATACCACATTGCAGCAGTATTGTCTGTAAACACCTTGAGAGGCCCTGGACAGAAAAGAGGATGAAAGACCTGAAGAGCCAGCAGCAGAGCTCTCATCCCTTTTACATTGATATGCTCTGTCAGCTGACAAAGCAACCACACCCCATGAACTTTTAGGTAGCCAAATGTCGCCCCCCCCCAACCACATGTTTGAAGCATCTGTGAACAATTCCTGAGAGGGAAGAGAGGAATAAAAAGGGATCACTGGATTCAGAGACACTGCTGAATTACCAGTGAAGTTCCTGTATGAGACAAGGAAGAAGAAGAACTACAAAGTCTAGAGGATGTGCATGTTGAAGCCACACTGACTTCAGACTCCACTGAAACTTTCTCATGTGAAGTTTAGACAGAGGGAGCATCAGAATGGTGGATGCCATGAAACTCAGAGCTCTCAGAATCTCCTGACAGTAATGGAAGCCAGAGGAAGAAGAGTGTGAAAGAAAGAAATGAGAATTAAGGCCTTTGAAGTGGGTAGGGAAGCCAGCACTGGCACCATCTGAATCCTACAATCCAGAAAAACATGATCCTGAGAAGGAGTCAGAGAAGACTTTTTGAAATGTATAGTGAACCATAGACTCTGAAGAAAGGAAATGGCAAAATGTAGATTTTTGCAAAAGTGTCTCTGGAGAGGACACCTGAATCAACAGGTCGTCCAGGTAAGGAAATATTTGGATCCCTTGAAGCTTGCAAAAAGCAATCATAGGAGCAAGGTAGTTGGTGAACATGCTTGGGGCAGTAGAAAGGCCAAAGGGCAAAGCAGAGAATGGAAAATGGCAGGAAGCAACAAAGAAACCCAAAAATTTCCTGAAAAGAGGACGGATCAGAATATGGAGATAAGCATCAATGAGATCCAAAGACACCATATAGGCCTGAGTGAGCAAGAGAGGAAACAGAATTTGAAGGGACAAAATCCAAAAGGAAGGCACTTTTAGAAAAGTGTTTAGATGAGAGAGGTCTAGAATAGGTCTCCAAGTGCCCTCTTTCTTGGGCATTAGAAACAGTCCGGAGTCAAATCCTTTTCCTCTATGGGACACAGGCAACTCTTTACCCTGAGTCAAGAGATTTTGAAGAACATCTGGGAAAAAGGGAAGTTGTTCCCAAGGAGGCTGATGAATACCCATAAAAGGAGGATGCGATTTCCACACCAAGAAGTACTGCTGATCAATGATTGACAGAACCCAAGAATCCTGAGTGATCTGAAGCCAAACAGGAAGAAAAAGAGAAAGGTGAAGAGAAAGACGAATGTGGTTGGGAAGGGATGGATAGTCATACAGCACCTGGAATGTCTGGAAAGGAATGCTTCAGAGTCCCTGAAAACTGAGGAGCCTTAGCTGTAGGAGCCCATTTGCCGCTCTTCTTACCTTTAGTAGAAGGGCAGGATTGCCCATGAACAAATGCAGGCTTTGTGCTGTAGTTTCTCTGAAATTTAGGCACAGAAGAGACAAACACGTTTAAGCTCCTGTAAGGTCTTACCCTTATCCTGAGGGAACTTAAAAAAACAGCAGCAGCTTCCCCAAACAAAAGATTAGAATCCAGAGGAGCATCAATAAACCTAGCTTTAATATCATCATGTGGAGGTTGAAGCCTAAGCCAAGAATACCTCCTCATCACTGAACCAAAAACAGCAACCCTAGAAGAGGCATCTGCTGTATCATAACTACATCTAATAGAATTATGAATGATTTGACAGGAAGTCCCTAGCAAGGAAAGAACAGAAGTTTTACCCTCAGAGTCTAGAAAATCAGAAATAGGTTGACAGGCCTTAAAAAGAAGTGTCAACACATAACTAGACATATGGTTCTGAAAATTAATAGCCCTAAAAGCTAGGGTAGCAGAAGTGTAAACCTTCTTATCCAGCCTTTCCATAGCTTTGCTGTCCTTGTCAGAAGGCAATAACTTGGGCAAAAGAAGCAATTGAGATGGCTTATCAGAGACTACACACACTAGAGGAGGGTCAGCAGCAGGACATTTATATTTATTTATTTTATTTATTTATTTAACATTTGTTTTGCCAGGATAATCTGACTGGACAGCTAGTGTCTGTTTTCAGCGGAGTCCTGGGGAGAAGTTACAGTGTGAGTACATAGTAATTAAAGAATAACAATTAGTAGGATGTGGTAATTAAAGAATAACAATTAGTAGGATGTGGTAATTAAAGAATAACAATTAGTAGGATGCTGATTTTTTTTTTAAAGACAAAGACAGTTAATGCAATAATAGTAGCAGGATAATGAGTGGTACAATGATAACATATAGAAGGTAAAAACAGTTAAATGCAATACATGCTCATAGTACAGTTGTGTACAAAGTCTTGCAGTACTGGTACAAAATGTGCACGTAAGGTACTGAGAGTAAGTACATATTTACAATATTTACAAAATATACAATGCACATATAAAAAAAAAACAACCCTCAGGCACCTTATAAAACGTGTCAGGTTTCTTCGGAGCAGGGGGCAGAGAATCAAGCACATGAGAGACATTGGAAAAAGCATGCAGTAAGGGAGCCAAAACAGGAGGAATAGCCATGGGATTAGGAGATTCCAACTGCAGCAACTGATAGTACCTCTTATAGATATCAGAGACCTGAGCACAATCCCACTTAAAAAACTCTATCTTTCTAGCAAGTGTGTCTCCAAAGGAAATTTCCTCAAAAGGAACATCAGGACTAATAGATTCCTCATCCTCTGACCCATAGTTCAAAAGAGAAGGAATTTTAGTAGAATAAGTCAGCGATTCATCATCAGAATCCGACTCATCCTCAGAAGAATCCTTTTCTCTAGACCTTTTAAGGGGAGTAGAGGACCAAGGAGGAGCAGGAACTGAAACCCCTTGAGGGGGCTTTAAGGACATTAAAGCAGTAAATAGCCCTTGAGTAAGGGCCTGCCACTCACTTTGTGGATCCTTAGGAGCAGAAGAAACCTGTTTAAGTTTTTGTTTCTTTTTTAAGGGAACGTCCCCTCCAAAAAATTGAGAAGGCTCAGACCCATGACAACAGTCAAAAATCATAGTAGGAACTTCTTCCCCAACTAAAAATGGAGGAATTCCACTAAGCCCCTCAGAAAAAAAATCAACCGGGGTTTCCCCTGAATGTCTGTGACAGATACATGCAAAGCCTCTTTGGACATGCTGCTAGCCGGATCTTCACCGGCCTTCAACACAGTCATGACAGTGAAGTCTGACAACATAGCTGGGTCAGCCTAGGGGTTTGTAATGACCTCAGGAGAAACACCTGGCAGAGGCTGGACAGCAGATAATTCCAGTCATACCTTTTTCACCTTCTTCTTACCTAATGGCTGACCCTCAGGGTGGGAGATTCCTTCCATTGTATCTTTAGTGAGAAGCTTAAGATGCAAGTTCTCAAGATACAAGAAAAGGGAAGAACGGCTACTGCAAAGGGTTTTCAGGATGAATGCCTGACAAATTCAACAAGATGTATAGTCATGAGAATCTGCTAGAAAAAAAAAGGCACTTATCGTGGTGGTCTTTATGGAGAATCTCTCTCCGGGTTCCTATTACATGATCGAATACTAGAAATAGCGCATGCTCATTTTTTGAACCCAAATGCATGAAACCACAGAATATCAAAGGAACGGATTTGCAAATTTTTGCCCAGGGAAAATATTCACTGGGCCATTCTCCGAACTTTGCTGCTTTCTTCACTGTGATGCGATCTTTGAGTTGGTATATTTAAGGTGGGGGGGGCACAGCCCCCCCACATTGGGGATGTCGGGGTGAAGCCCTCCACTTTATGTTGCCTGTTTCGTGTATTTGGGTTCAATAATATATTGTTCTCTATTTCTAGTGTTCAATCATATAATATGAACCCTCTCTCTCCCACACTGGCATTTACTCTTCCTGGATGACATTAATCACAAGAAGCACAAAAATAGACAAGAAAAAACAAAAATACCCAATGGGGCACTTATCTGCAACTGCAAGAAGTCAGCAAACAGGCGTAGGTAATCACCGGAGAATGAAAATGCATTCAACTGGCAGAAAACAGATGCAGGTAAGCAGACTGACAGTGAAAAGATACGTTCCGACTGGTGACAAAGAAGTTCAAACTAAGATAGGCCTAAACGTCACCTTTATGCCCTATGCTACACAAGGAGCATTTGGGTGACATTTAGCATACCTTTAAAGTAACAGGAATCTTTGGTAGACTGGCTGGATGTCAGGCTTCCATGGCAGGGAATCCCATATGTTAAGAATATTGCAGCAGTGAATGTAAGGACATCTTATGAGTACTTCTTGTCTCTACTTTGTGTCTCCCTTTTTCCTCTCTTTCTAGCTTTCTCTATTTATTTTCCTTTTTTTCCTTCTTTCCTTTTTTGTTCCATTTTCCACAGGTCTAGAGATCTCTGGGGCAGCCCGACCTTGTGCCTCCCAGATCCGGGACAGATCACTATCTCCCTCTGCCTATCCAGGAATGTCTATACAGGATTGGAGCACTGACTTTGCTTCTGTTAGCACCTCAGTGTGGAGTATCTGCAAAGATGTGAATGGTTTTGTCACTCGTCTTTTTCTAACACATATGACAAACAGGCAGGGGGTTTCATTTAGATGCTTTAATATATATAGAAACATCAGGATGGATAGCATCATCATAAAATACGAAATAACTATTTAACAGACAGACCTTACATACATACATGCTTACATCTCAACAGCTAAGTACAAAATGACAGTCTAGCTTGCACATGCTTAGTATGTATACACTTGTGCAAGCCCTTGGATAACTTCTTAAAGGTACATACACACACACTGATCTACATCCTCCCTCTTAAAAAGATTGCCCTTTGCAAAAACAATATTAAAGTTAGACATGCACAATGTTCATGTCCAAGTTGTTTCATATCTGTTACAGGGTTTAGATATGCAACCATATCTCGTGACATAACAGTGGCTGTGTGATCTCTCAGCTCATCAAGACATGTCAAAGAAAAAATTCTCACTTCCATGGCTTCAAAATCAAGGTTCTCATTCTCATACTGTTCTGTAGTGTTTCTGGGTGATCTGGATATTTTATCAGCAAGATAAAGAAGTTTGCTTTTCTTGTAGACAAGATTGAAATTATACTTTTGCAATCTCAGCATCATACATTGCAATCGGGCTGGAGCTGAATGCATAGGTTTTCTCAAGATAGTGACTACACGTTGGTGGACTGTTTCGATCTGGATAGGTCTACCATAAACATAATCATGGAACTTTGAACATACAAACAAAACTGCCAAAAGCTCTTTCTCAATCTGGGCATACTGCATCTCGGTTTGGGTAAGAGTTCTCAATGCATAAGCAGCAGGTTGATCTTCTTGTAGAATGACTGCACCAAGACCAAATTTCGAGGCATCACGGGAAAGTGTAACTGGCTTGTGAACATCATAGTATCTGTGAGTTGCTGGACTATCAATTCTTTGTTTCAGGGCATCAAATGCTCTTTGGTGTTACTCTAACTAAGACCAGAATACATCTTTATGTGTCAGCTCTCTAAGCGGTGCTGAAAGTTGGCTCAAGTCTGGAATGAACTTGCCTACATGGTTGACCATGACAAGAAAACCTTGCAGGGCTCGAACATTGTCTGTAGGTGGCATCTCGAGAATGGCTGTTTTGAAGGGTCTGGTCATAAGCCTGTACTAGGAAATAAATGACCAACACAAGTAACTTCTTGTAGCCTCAATTTGCATTTCTGTGGGTTGAGCTTATGATCCACTTGAAGTGCCCTTTCCAGAACTTTTCTGAGGTTTCTGTCATGCTCTGTTTCAACATTATCTCCTGCTAGTATGTCGTCTACTATAATAGCACAAGGAAAGCAGGAAAAACGTTGCTCCATTGTACGTTGAAAGACTTGACTTGCAGAATTTATCCCAAATGGCATTCTCAAAAATCTGCACCTGCCAAATGGAGTATTGAAAGTAGTGAGCAATGAGGATTTTTTTGTCAAGCTGAATTTGCCAAAATGAACTTGTTGCATCTAAGACAGAAAAAACAGTGGCATTTGGCATCAAGGCTGTGACTTCTTTGACTGTGTGCATTGGATGATGAGGTCTTTTTAGGGCTTTGTTCAAATCTCGTGGGTAAATACATAGTTTGATGTCATTTCAGCATTTCTTATGTGCCACTACCATGGAAGATACCCATTCAGTTGGAGTTTCCAGCAGACAAATCTCACCATTTTATCCATCTCAGCTTTGATTCTGTCCTGTCTGCCTATTGCCACTTTTCGTGCTGGTCTGATAACCGGACTGAACTCTGGGTCTAACTTCATGGAGTGCACAACTGGAGGTTTGCTTAGTTTGTCTTCAAACAGATCAGCATAGGTAGAAAAAATGTACTAGGCAAAATTAGAGTAGTGTTTTTTTAAGCTAACTTGGTGAACTTCCTTATTAAATGAAAGTAGCCCCATTTTCAAACCGTCTCTGAGCCCTAATAATGACTGGATGTGCCTCTTGACCACATAAAATAATAAGTCGTAGTTTCTTCCAGCAGAGTAACATGAAAACACTACTGAGCCTTTGGTTTGAATTTTCTCACCTCCATAAGCAACAAGCTGCCCACACCTTGCCAAACCAAGCCTTTCACCATTACACACTCTAGCAAATGTTTCGACAGACATAACATTGCACTTGGAATCTATATAAACTTTGAGCTCTATGGGTTTGCCATTTATCTGAACACTACAAAATACTTCATTCTTTGCCCTTAAATCTACAGCATTGACTGTTTCATGAAGCACTGACACGCCATAAACCTAATGAGTACCCTACATCATAGCTTTCTAATTGATCAAATAATTTCTTAAAATGTTCCCTTTTAATAAAAGAATGTGTGCCTTTTGATTTACAAAACCTTTTGAAATTATTCCATTTATTGCATTTCTGGCATTGCTGACCAAAAGCTAAACATTTTTTCCTTTTAGATTCATGACTTCCACCACAGTTACAATTGGCAATGAAACCAGGTTGGGGGCCATGCTTTAGGTTTGTTGATTCACTCTTGTGCTTCAGAGACTGTGCAAACTCTGGAATTTACTGGAAAGTTCTGGGGTTTACCAGTGAGTGCTGCAGAGGGTACAGTTGCTGCCGTGTGCTTGGGCCTATTTCTGTTAAGTATGTGCTACATACTAGCAACATAAGCTTCATCACTGTGCCTTCTACAGCTGTTCTTATTTGTAAGCATATGTGTGTGCTTTTCTGTGAGCTCATATATCTGACAAATCTCAATGGCATTATTCAAACTAAATCACTGTCACAAAGCAAAAGCTTTTTACAGCATCATCTTTTATACCACACACAAGTCTGTCTTTTATCAACTCTTCACTTAAATCACCAAATCTGCACATTTTAGCTTTATTTCTCAGGTCAGTTATATATGCTGTAAAAGTTTCACCAGGCTTTTGAACCCTTTTGTAAAATAAGTGCCTTTCCATTGTAACATTTGCCTGGGGGTTATCCATTTCTCTAAATTTATATTTTAAGCACTCTGGGTCCTCCCTTGACTTAGCCTTGTACAACAATATGACATTTTTCCCCTCTCCAGTATAGATAGCAGGTGCATACACAAGTGAACATTCCCTTTCTATGGCTTCTGACCCAAGTACGTTAAGTAGAATAAATGCCTTTGTATGGCCACCTTTATCAGAAAATGCAGCCTGTATGAAAATGTCATACTCGTGCTCAAACACTCTCCAATATTACTGTCAAACACAAGTGCGTTGGGTTTTCAAAATCCATCTGCCATGCCATAGAGTATACACAAACACACTGAAAATATAGCCCTTGTAATTATGCATGAACAAACAGTTCTGTGAGCTTGTAATAACATTCAAATGCACAATAAACTCTTCGCAATACTGTACTTTGTGAAATGTACTCTGTAATGGCTGTTTTCTGTGAAATATGCCTTGTAATGGCTGTACTTTTGTGAAATAGATTTACTGTAACACTGCACAACCATGCAATTACTTTATACACTTCTGATAACTTGGGTATCTTTGCTTAATATGAAAAATACATGCTTTGTGAAAATGCGGTTGTTCCTCTTCATTTTATTTGTTTTATGCAATTTGGACATTAGTTCAAACATTTTGAGACATTGGAGCAAATTATTGACATTATATTATCTCAGCTCTTACCCCTAATGCTTATTTCACCTGCTAGACTCATGTTTTTATTACTATAAAGCTGGGTATAAATGTATATAGTGAATTCCTAGGTGCGGCATTGACTCTGTCTCTTTAACACTGCCCTAAAGCACACAGCGCAGTATATGCTGAGCTTACAAAGGGACATGCACTGGGGACTGTTACAGGCGGCTGTACTACCGCAGAACTTATACAGTAGTATCATTACCCTTCTTTAACCTAGAGTAGAGATAACCTTTACTTGTATTGAATTGAAAGCAGCCCTTTACACTCATTTCAGATTTTATTGCATTTCGCAGATCCCATCTAGCGCTAAGAACTAAGGTGCGATAGAACGGATTCCACTGCTGTGGACCAGATAATCAAATCTTGTTTATACCCTTCTCTTAGTGCAGATGTTCACCTAAACACTCAACGAATGCTTATTTCCGATTAATATTCTTACCATAGCGACAACTTGTCTCAACTCCCTATACTCAATAAACAATTAAAACCAAAACAAAATGTACACACTTAATGGAATCTTTGTTGATTTCTATACACAGGCTTAACCTAACAGTGACCTAAGAATTAACCCACTACACTACTACCTGATTTCAGTTGTTTATGTATTTAACTATCCTGGACTTGGTACCCCTAATGTACAGCGTCCTGAATTTGAAAAGTAGTTTTATCAGTGTATTATTTTATTAATATGCAGCTGTTTTTCCTGGCTATTTGACTGTGTTTTAAGGAGGTATTGAAGGTCATAGAAGTCCTGATACATTTTGTAACCCTTGTCTGTTGATTAAATGGATTAACTTATTTAATTAGCAACGGCAATTCCTCTTTATCCTATTTATCTGTATGTGTTTGTACAGCTTAGAGCTCATAAGATGTTTGATACTGTAACAGAGTATTTTTTAATGTAAAAAAGTTATGTAATTGTGTCTAAGACTTATCTTCACTCGCTCTCTAATTGTAGTATTGTCTGCCTCACTACCTTTTCTCTCTTTCTGTATATCTCCAGCCTAGTGTTCCTGCTTGTCCCTGAACCAAACACCAGACTTCACCCTGCTGGACACCTGATAAATATAGTGCAAACTAAAGACCTAAACTACCAGCTCTCTGTGAGACATTTTTCATCTGAAAAACAGTGAAAGTATGTATTGTTATATCTAAGAGTACTAAACAATTGTATTAATGTATTAGACTCTGCTAGGTTAGGCAAGCTTCCATTCAGGTAAGCCAGCAGCCATACCCCCCTCACTAAGCACTCACCTCTTTTATACCCCTACTCCCAGCTGTTTTAACTCTTTCACTATCTAGTCCATCCCTCATCTCTCCCTTGGCTTGTTATCTCCTGTAGGAGACCCATCTGTGCAATAAACTGACTGGCCACTAGGTGGCGTCCCACTGTAAGCTTCCTGTAAATCTATCTCTTACCCTAGTGATAAGTGGACCTCCAGAACTCTGTCCCTAGTTTTTTCTACACACTTTTATCTTTCTACATCTCTCCTATGTCCCAAGGGATCTTTAATCACCTTCTACTCCTCTAACAGTCTCAGTCTCCTCTCTCTAGCCTTGTAACTTTCTCTGACACTCTCCCACTTTCAGACTTACCTGCTGAATTCTCATATTCTACTGATTGTTTTCCTTGACAGTCTTTTATCCTGTCTCTACCCGCTCCGTTCACCCTCCGGGCTCACTCTGCTCCCCTACCCAACCCCCAATTCTCACCCACCCCCAGTGCTCCTACATTTATTTCCTCTATAAGACACACCCCTCTTTACCTACTCCTATCATACCAGGAAAATCATTAACACTCCCACCCCCCTTTTTTTTCTGAACATACCCTCTAATACCTACCTCACATCCTTCCCTACTTATTTACCCAACCTTTACTATTATCTCTTCACTGCTTTTAATACCAACCTCCCATTTTTCTTTCACCGCACTACCTTTAGAATGCATATATCAATCTTCCCTCACAATTTACATCTATTAATCTGGGTCTCACTCCTTCCTCCACTAGCCACCACCTATCTCCTTACTTCCTATGAACAACCACTCTACTCTACCCTTCCCTTACCATACAAACACACATCAACACCAACATTATCTTTCTCTCCAAACTTCCTAAACTTCATCTTTAAACCTAGCTACCTATTAGCGAAATATCACAGACTAGCACACATTAAGCTCACCAACTTAAAAACTAGAAAACTACTTAACTATGATGTTAAGCCTCTCCAGCCCAAACACTTTACTCCTCCCCAGACATTACTGGATGGAGACATTTATCCCAACCCTGGCCCTAATATTCCCCTTACCACTACAAACTGTATCCTTAACAAAACTAGGACCCTTTCACCTACCAAACTACCCACCTCACTCTCTATAGCACATCTTAATATACGTAGTATTTGCAATAAAATTGCTCAAGTTCATGCCCTCCTACATACTCACCAATTTGACATCCTATGTTTATCAGAAACATGGCTAAAACCTACCATTAAAGACAATTAAATCACCCCACCTGGCTATAATATAATCAGACTTGACCATACTACCAAAAAGGGAGGAGGGGTAGCAATCCTTTATAAAGGAGAGCTACAAGTTAGCATTATAAAACTGAACCTCCTTTTGGATAATAGAGCAGACGTAATTATCTCCAAACTTCAGGTCAACACATGCAAAGCCATAAATATCACATGTCTTTATCTTCCCCCAGGAAATAACATTAATACACTTGAGTATATCCTTAACTGGCTTTCTATTAATCTCCCTCAAGAAACCATAGTCCTTGGGGACGTTAATATTGATTGGAATTCCTGTACTAGTACAACCCCCGCCACCCATATCAACCTATATGGATTCTCACAACATATAAACTGCCCTACCAGAACTAACACACTCCATAGCAAAGAAAGTACCCTGGATTGGATACTCACTAATACCCCTCATCAAGCCTACATAACAGGAACCCTTCCAGACGACCTAAGTGACCATTCTCTAACTTACATTATCAAAGAGAAAACCAACATAATATTCCCTAACACCTTCAGAACAATACGCTCTAAAAAGCAATTTAACCAAGAACTTTTCCTAACAGAACTAAGACAATGTAACTGGTCACCATTAAAATCACTCCCTCTAAATGAAGCAGTTGAATACTTCAATTCAACATTCTTAACCATCCTTGACCACCATGCACCAACTCGCTCTATAAGAACCAAAGCTAAGCCCGCCCCTTGGCTCACCAACAATACTAAATAAAAGATCCTTCTTAGAAACAAATCCTGGGCAAAATGGCGATCAACTAAGAATCTAGCAGACCGACAAACCTTTAGAGAACATAGAAATATTACAAAAAAAGCCATCCTACTAGACAAAAAGAACTTTTATTTACATTTACAGCAAACCACTCAAAAGGATCCTAGAAAATTCTGGACTAGTATTAACAATCTTCTTTTCCCAGGCCAGTCAGTCTTACCCAACCCACAAGGCTCAAACCCTGGCAATCCCACACAAACAGCCAATGCCTTCAACTCTTTCTTCACAGACGCCATCCAAACTCTAGCTAGCCACCTATTCCCAGATGCCTCTAACCTGCCCACCTCTTCTATAAACCTACCTCCTTTATTTGACTTACAGCCAGTATCTACTTCCTTCATTTCCTCCCTTCTCCAAAAGTTAAAACCTAATACTCCCGCAGCCGATAAACTGCCTGCAGAATTCTTGCAAGAAGGAGCTAAAGTCATTGCCTATCCCATCTCCATTCTGATAAATAGATCTATAAGTGAAGGAACTGTCCCATCTATCTGGAAAATTTCTCATATCATCCCACTACACAAAGGGGGGAACTCCAATGACTTCTCTAACTTTTGCCCTATAGCTTTACTCTCCCCTATTGCAAAAATTATGGAAATGTGTATCCATAAACAACTTCTTAACCACCTTCTCCAGAACAACCTACTTGCCAACTGTCAACATGGTTTCAGACCTTCCCACAGTACTACCACTGCTCTGCTGTCATTCACTAACTGCATTAACAATAACCACAACAAAAATCTTCACTCATCTGCAGTTTTCATTGACTTATCTAAAGCATTTGACATGGTTAATCACCAACTACTCCTCCATACACTGAACTCTCACTCGATCCTCTATCTATGAGCTGGTTCAGATCCTACCTGGAAAACCGCCAGCAGGCTGTACTCTGGCAAAATAAACTATCAAATCACCTCTCTATCTCCCTGGGGGTCCCACAGGGCTCAATACTAGACCCACTCCTATTTTCCATTTATATTAATGACCTGAGTTCTGCTATTCCTTACTCCACCTGTATTCAATATGCAGATGACTCTACCATAATCTGCTCAGCCTCCTCTCAAACTGAACTTCATAATCTTACTCAAAAAGCTTTCAACACTGTAGAACAATGGTTTTCACACTGCTGCCTCCTCTTAAACCCCAAGAACACTAAACTACTACTCTTTACACCAACCCGAAAGTCCACCTCTTTCCATTTCAATCTCACTTCTAACAACGGTACTCTTATCACTCCTGAACCAACCACTAAACTGCTAGGAATAACAACAGACAACAATCTTAACTTTGACACTCATATAAACACCACAATAAAATTAGTTAACAAAAAACTAGGATCCCTTTACAGAATTAAACCCTATCTTACACCAGAAGCTAGGACCACTATAGCCAGAAATCACCTAACCTCCACTCTCCTCTATGCTTCTCCTATATACACCAATCTCTCTAAAAACAACCTCAGTAAACTAGCAACATCCTATAACAATATTGCTAGATTTGCAACAGGCTCTCCTTTTTAGAACCCATCACTGCCTAAATCTATGACATCTAAACTGACTAGAACTACTTAACCAGCTCCAACTTCACCAGCTTACAATAATCCACAAGACCCTGTATCAACCTAGCAACACCCCAATACTCTCTACCCTAATTACACCTTATAATAATCTCAAAAATCTACGCTCTTCAAACAAGCTACTGATCAATACTACTAAACTCAACAACTCAGCAGGTGAATCCTTATTCTTGAACGCTGTTGGAAAAATATGGAATAAACTACCCTCAGAAATCACTTCTCAGTCTTCTCTCTCACTTTTTAAAAATAACCTAAAACTATACTTCAATAAACACTGGCTATGCTCCTGTACTAACCCAGACTAATTATTTTCCTATCCTCTATACCTCACCCTACATCCTTTCTTTTCTTCCATTTATGTATTCATTAAAATACTATTATACAACATATATGTATCTTGCACCTGATCATGTAATCACTAAGTGTTTTGCAATTTGTATGTACCTGTGGGTGGGGGGAGTGGGGGATAAAAAATATATATATATTTTTATTATAATTAGCTTTTGTAATACTTGCTGTTTTATAATATCTGTAATAACTTCTGTTTTAACTATGTATGATTTCTTGGAGCTTTTCTCCCCGGGCCTCCACTGAAAATGGACATGTATCCAGCTAGACTAGCCCGGTCAACAAATGTAAAATAAATAAAAAATAAAATAAATAAATAATAAATTTTTCCGTAGCAATTTGAATATTTTATCAATATCGTACATATCAGTTTATGTGAATATCATTTAGAATGTTCTGTAGGCCTCATTTCATATTATGCAAAAAAGAAATAGTGCTGAGCAACTTTTAATACCTAAAATTCATTTCTGACCTGTTTCGTGAAGTACGCACATTTGGGGATGATTCACTCCTGTATATTCCTCCAGTCCCAAGCAAGTACCTTAAGTCATTTTAGCCAAGCCGCCTCTAAATTTATGCCCTTTAGATATGCTGTTTCTGTCTCCATGTCCTTTAGACATGCCACTTCTGGCACCATGTCACTCGTCCTTCTCTAATACATATGACAAGCAGGTGGGGATTACGTTTAGATGCTTTAATATATATAGAAACACATCATGATGGATAGCATCATCATAAAATACGAACAAACTAGTAAACAGACAGACCTTACATACATACATGCTTTCATCTCAACAGCTTACCACAAAATGGCAGTCTAGCTTGCACGTGCTCAGTATTTATACACGTGTGCAAGCCCTTGGATAACTTCTTAAAGGCACATACACATAAATTGATCTACAGTTTGAGCTTTGGACCTAGTTGAGAATGTGGTCACATGGGCAGTGGAAAAATGACTTAAACGCATGCAAAACATCCTCCAGCAGGTTAGAGAATTGCTCCAATTGTTCCCTCCATTGGGCCAATGGACACCTCCACCTGGACTTCACCATGGCCCCCACTATAGGTCCATCAGGCAGTGGTAATATTTGTGGAAGTATTTGAGGTCCTCCTGACAGGAGTGAGACCTGCTTCAATACTCCTTCCCTTTCCCCCTTTTGTGTTTATCTGCCATCTGTATCTTGTGACCCCAAAAATGTCAGCCCATCATAGTGCTCCTGTCTGTCTTTTATGTTGTATGCTTCCCTTAATTCTTCCTTAATCCTCTCTCCTATATTCTCTTCCCTTTTTCCATCCCCTATAGAAAAAAATTAAAAATGGGGGGGGGGTTCTATCCCTTGTCAGAAACACAGTACCCCTCCTGTCCCACCTCCCCCAGCTCAACCTTCTTGATATTTGTCTTTGCCCCATTTCTAGCTGTCCTGTTTTCTCCTTTTCAACCTTATAAAGACCCAATCAGTGTGTCGACAAAAGGAAACTCACACATTCAGCACATAACACCTTATATCTTTTTTCAGCTCACTTCTACATAGCAATGCTGAATGTCACTTCTCTTAAGTGAGCACCAGTAATGTGTGTAGGTTTGTACAAACTCACTCTTCCCCTCGCTGTTGCAAAAATGTCCAAAAGTAATCATCATTTTACAATCAAATAGTTATATTCCCATATATATCCAGACCAGTTTTTATCCATTTTACGAACTTACAGACAATCCAAAAGCTTGTGGTCATGCTTACATAGCCCTTTACTTTCATGTAGTCAGTGCTATTGATGGGCATTCGACATGTTTGCATAAAAATGCAATGTCGCTCTTTGCTGTTTGACCTTGTGTTCATATGAAGCTTGGGACTATGAATACCATCCACATTTTTCATATAAAACTTATTGGAAGCACGGGCTCTATTTTCATTAAATTTCTAGGCAGCTGCTTCATTAACCATATTTAAACCACTATTGGAAACAATTGTGTTACCAGAAATTAAATATTACCTTTAGCTTAACAATGTTCAGAAAGTCTCTGTTTCATATTTGAATTTGTATACTGTGTAATGCTGTATTGACTTGTCTTACTTTTGTGAAGATCAAAAGACATTTCACTCTCCTCCTTCTTAAATTCTTTATCAGCCTTTAGCAGTCCAACATTACTGGGTTGGTTGAGTAAGTGTCTGGTAGATGGCATCTCACTCTGTGTTAACACTTACATGATACAAATGAGTTTCCAACTGTGAAGCCATTTTATGGTAACTACTAGTATATTTCCCCACAAAAATGTCTACTTGAGATCTCTGACTGGTAACTAGAATAATATATTTGTGACTAACACACTCGTAAATCAGACTATATGCAGGCATTCTCCTCAAAATAAATTATATAACAGAAAAAAATATAAGAACCTGAAAGAAAATCAGCAGAAATAGATTGCTGGAAATTATTTGAATTCATTTAAGTTTTACAAAATTATCTGAATTAAAAAGGTTGGAGTTAATAAATTAACAATATTACAAATGAAAGCCTCTCATATTGAATGCTTTTGATCAAAATAGATACCTGTCTTAAACTGCCTTTTCAGCTTGGCAAGAATGGAAATTTTACTCTTGCAACATTTGTTTTTAGCAGCTGTTTTCCCAAGGCTGTATCTCCACTGTCTTCCTTTCTGTCATAAACTAAATTCCTCTTGGTCCAGATAAGCCCTCAAATTGTGATGTACAATGACAAAGGCACACTTGTATCATTCTGCCATTGCTGGACAACATCCAGGACAGATTGCTGGAGGGATGCAATACAGCATACTTCATAACATTTGTACTAACCAGATTGTCATTAAGTGAAAACAAGTATGAAATTATATAGCTCTACTCAACGATGATCTAAGGATAAGTCAGCCATCTCTAAAAATAACACTGTCTAGGAATGGTGCAATTCCGAATGCCTACAGTCATTTCAGAGGAAAGGGTTAATGTTATCTAAGGAAAAAGAAAATCTATCTAAAAGTTAAAATAGTTGCAAAGCACAGCAAACATTTCATTGCACTAAAAAAAAAACTGCAGTAATGACAGTAGTGTGGAGGGATGATGCCGTTACTGCTGTATCTTCCATTAGAGTTTCAGCCTTGATTTAAAGACAAAGACTGCAGAAGAATTTTAATGTTCTTCTATTTTGGAGAGAAACAAGAAAAAAAAGAAATAAAACTCAAGATTGTGTAATGCTTTATTAGCAGTTCAGCTAATTCAGTGCAACTTGGATAGGAGTAACACAGCATAATGGAATAAACAATAAACTCAACAAATATTGTTAGTAAACAGAGTAGTTTTTATTCAGTGCCAAGCATAAGCCGTGCGTGTTTGTGTGTGTGTGTGTGTGTGTGTGTGTGTGTGTGTGTGTGTGCGTGTGTGTGTGTGTGTGTGTGTGTGTGTGTGTGTGTGTGTGTGTGTGTGTGTGTGTGTGTGTGTGTGTGTGTGTGTGTGTGTATCTATATGTATATCACTGTCCAAGTGT
The DNA here is from genome assembly GCF_019279795.1 of Protopterus annectens. Classification (NCBI taxonomy): domain Eukaryota; kingdom Metazoa; phylum Chordata; order Ceratodontiformes; family Protopteridae; genus Protopterus; species Protopterus annectens. The sequence goes on along the minus strand of NC_056730.1, from coordinate 1,124,653,376 downwards.
CAGTAAAGTAAATGAAGAAGGATGCAAACTTTAAGGAAGCAATCAGTAGGCAGCAGCGTAAAGTCAGCAACAGAAGCAAAACATAAGAAAATTCTCAGAGGATAAGTAATGGATCTACATAAGGGTGCTTTCAGAGAAAGGGAGTTAGCAGGTGGGAGAGCATAAGCTTAAACTAGTGAGAAAAATGCTCTTTGCTGCTGTAGAATGTGAACATCATGTTTAACATAATATTACAGACACAAAGTGATCAGTCTGATGGTACCAGCTTAAAACAAGAGTAGCTGAGCAGGTAGCTTAAGCAAGTAGCAGGTGAAGTCAAGCAAAATGCATTCATTACATTTGTAAAGATGTCTATCATGTCTAAAGGACACTGCAAGTATTTTATTTTTAATATGCATGCTTATCACTTTAATAAAATTATTGCCATATGTTTAACCCTAGAATTAACCAGTTAAGATTAAAACAAAAGCACTAATACTGAATGGAATTTCCAAAAGGAAAATGTTATTGGCTGTTATACTTAGCTCTATTAACTGTTACAGAGTTCTTTAGTCAGTAGCATGGGCTACCAAGGGTGCTCCATTTTATGAGAATCCTGGTGTCCTACATGTCATTTAAAATTTACAAATCACTTCAGTGCAAAGTGTGACTGCAGTGGTGGTGCTGCGGTAGCGTTGTCACCTCACAGTTAGACGTTGCCCGTTCGATTCTCAGATAGAGCGTCTTCTGTGTGGTGACATGCGTGAACGGGTGTTCCTTCGTTGAAGGTTGTGTGTTAGGCCTGGCAAGACAGCACGTAAAACTCTACTGCCAATCATTAGCAGACCGGAGTTCCGCTGTGGCGACCCCTAACCGGGAAAAGCCGAAAGACACAAACAAACAAACCAGTGCAAAGTGTGCTGCAGTGAACAGTGCAACGCCACATTTTACCATGATCTTGAAATTATATAATGGGGAAACATGTTCAAAATAAAGAATGGATGTGCTTTACTTATTAAAAAATTAAGAGAAATTTGGGAGATGATATTGGGTTTCATTTTACAACATTTATCCTTTAACTTCATCCAATTTCACATATTTTGCCTTTTTGCCTGAAGACAATTCTTTTACTACATTCTGTCAAGTCAATTTGTTGATTGAACAAAAATCGAAGCTTTGTTCATTAAATGCAAATATAAAATACAATGTGTGTATCCCCCACAACAACCTTGGATGACGAATGCTCATTTAATATGTTTCTGTTTGATTAGGCTGACTGCCATCCATACACACACACACACACACACACACACACACACACACACACACACACACACACACACACACACACGTCTACTTTGTTTCATTGAAACTCATTTCACTGAATTTGAATTCACCCTGACCAAATCCCTGAAAAAGCTCAAATTGCTAAAAACTGATTTCACTGAATCTCATATTTTTAGTATACCCAACACATATCCAACTTCTCCCCCGGTGTTTAATCCTTTGTTCCTACCAACCTGTCTTAACCTTATATTTTGACATAAGTCATACCTACAAATAGTACTAGCTATGTTCGAAGCTTAGGTTTTGTTGTCAAGATGTAACAAATTTGTATGTTCTTATGTATACTACATTTTGTTTACTTTATACTTGTTTAATTATTGTAATGTGTGCATGAAAATTTACTGTTACTCATGGGGCTTTTCTCCCCATGCCTCTGCTGAAAAAGGATTTGTGTCCAGTCGGACTGTCCTGGTAAACAAATGTTAAATAAATAAATAAAATAAACTAAAATAAAATTTCACTGAAGTGAAGTACTGGCACTGTGTAGAGTACTGTAAGGCAAGTAAAAGGTATATGCCCTTTTCCCCAGTGTAGTGTGATCCTGGAGTTAGTATATATAGTTAGGGGGTATGTGGGATGCGGGGAGCACACCCCCCACCTAGTTTGGTCTTATATTATATTTCACCAAACTCTTCAAAACAATACATTTTAAACCATAGACATGCATACTTACAACACCAATGACTAACTCTTTCCAGAAGACAATATATATTCAATCTAAGTGGGGGGCTATGCCCACCAAACCCCCCAATGTGGGGGGCTGTGCCCCCCACACCCCCCCTAACTATATATACTAACTCCAGGATCACACTACAGTGGGGAAAAGGACTTATACCTTTTACTTGCCTTACAGTATTCTACACAGTTCCAGTACTTCACTTCAGTGAAATGAGATTTGGTGAAATAAGTTTTCAGTAATTTAAGCTTTCAGCAATTTGGTGAGGGTGAATTGAAATTCAGTGAAATGAGCTTTCAATGAAACAAAGTAGACCCATATATATATATATATATATATATATATATATATATATATATATATATTAATTCAAACAGCAAAACACAGTCCAGCACTCCAAAACACTATAATAAACTGGCTATATATAATCATCTACTGGCATCCAAAATAAACCAGTTTTGTCCACTGACGTCATCAGTGCTGTATATATGTGTGTGTATATATATATATATATATATATATATATATATATATATATATATATATATATACACACCTTACACACACACACTACATAGCATGCCAAAGATAAAATGGTAATGAAAAAGAAAGTTTACTATACATGGGCAGAATATGCTGAAGGCAGTATTAGTTCAGAACTGTTTTGCAAAGATCAAAATAAAATTGCTAATATATATTGGCTTACAAGGCTTGTCTACGCAACCATTATCATGAAATCATGTTTGCATGACTTCTTTGTGTAGGTGTTCTCTCAAATTTTTCTAAATATTTCCATGTTTTTTCCTTTATTACTTCATTTTGTGGGGCCGGTGATTCCATATGACAGGCCATTTTGTGGAAATTTTCTTTTTCTCTCGTAACTGTTTTGAAATTATTCTGCATTACCATGAGGTACGTACCCTATTTCTAAGAAAATAGGCTTGCTCTTTAAGTGGAAAGTTAGGTCTCAGAGGAGCAGAAGAACCTAGAATAGACGGAGATCTAAGACTTTAATGGACTCCAGTATAGATAATCCCGTTTTGATATGAAGAGTTATTTGAATTAACTTGAACATTTCTTTGTTTGAGGTAGCCTTGAAATAATTTGATTGTGTTATCTCAAAACTTAAACTTTAGTAATCTGCTGAACAGTATATTACATTTAATGGTCGCAGATGGTCTGGTCATGTTTACAAACGAGCCACTGGTAATGACATCTTCATTGATAATACCATATATGAAGGTGTTATGAAAGCAATGTTGACTATGTATAATTATTTAGTAGATATAATATTTTATTATCTACCAAGTTTATATTTTTATCTAGTCCTTTTAACATTTTGCCATTATGCAGAGTTTCATATGTTATTTCCCACGTTGCATTGTAAGTTATTCCCAACCAGTGTACTATCACTTTGAATATATATCGCATGGTATAATATTCAATATCAGGAAAACATTTTCCACAACTTTCCATTATCTAAAAAGGTATTAAAAAGCAATTCTGCATTTATTTGGATATGAAAACAAAGTCATGCACATTTTATTTAATTCTTTAATATGAGTTTTACTTGGCATTGTAGATGTAGTTCAGTCCATCTTCAAATGTAAAAAGAAATTCTGATTTTAAGTTATATCTTCCGAATCTTTAATATTTTCATAATTAACTGGAATGATATTACCTCTGTTTTTAAATAATGCAATTTCTGGAATATTTATTGCTTTAAGCTGCAAAGTTTATTTATACATGTGTAATATTGATTGATCTGCCTTATGATTTTAAAATATATGATTTATCTGTAGTGTACTTGTCTTACAGTCTTTAAATTTTAGTTTTGAGAGGCGATCAAAGCTTTTAATGTTGATCTTCATGTACTCTGGATGAATTAACATTGGATAATGTCAATAATTTGTCAACATCATTATCAACATCACCATCAACTGCCTTTATCCTATTTTCTACTTGGGGTCTGGGTGTTGCATTAATTGTCACCATCTCTCTCGATTCAATGCCACACTACTGCCTTGACACTCATGCCTGATTATCACAGATCTTCTTTCACACAGTCCCTCAACCTCTTTGCTGAAAACCCTTGTTTCCTTTTACCTTCTTCCTGTCTGTCCCAAATCTTCTTCACCAGATTGTCTTTTGCTTTTATGCACATGTGCCTGAACCAAGATAATCTGTTTTCTTTGATCTTTTTTGCAACTGGAGCTACTTTGGCTTTGTCTTCATTTCTTCATCTGTCCCACGATGTGCATCCTACCACCCATGTCAGGCATTTCATTTCCATTATGTCTAGCTTCCTCATCTGCACTGCCTTTGGTCTATATTACAATCACAAAAAGTCAGTTCAGCGAATGGCTTTTACGTTGAAAATGCCATTCACCGAACTCGCTCTTGTGGGGAGCTGTGCCTCCTACCCCTGCTAATTATATATACCAACTCTGAGATCGCACTATGTGAGGAAAGGGCAAATTTTCTGATCTTCACTGTACCGCGAACTCACTATAACAGTTTGTTGAACGGCATTTTCAATGTAAAATGCTGTTTGCTGAACTGACTTTTTGTGGTTGTAATATAGACCCCTTTGCCTTTACTGCCCAGGTTTCTGTACCATACAGTAGTGATGGTTGCACCACTGTTTTGTACATCTTACTTTTCAGCTTCTTTGGCATTCATTTATCATATAGTACACCTAACACTCTATGTCAATTGGCTGCAACACTCTGATTCTAGCTTTGACCTCTTTAGTCAGACTTTCCTTCTCTTCAGCCACACCTCACAGATACTTGTTTTATTTGTTAACCTGTTCCACTATCTTCCCTTCTATCTCATTTCTCAGCTTCTTCTGATTTCCCCAATTTATTGCTATTACCAGTGTCTTATCTGTACCTAGTTTCATCCCATATGCCTTCAGTTTTGCATTCCATTTCCCTAAACCTTGCTGAAGTTCTTGCTCAGGGACTGCCTTTAATGCCACATGTCAGCATAGAGCAACTTTGTTGATCTGTCCCCTCCATCCTGTTAGCTATTATAATCCATATCCATTATGAACAGCAGTGGGCTCAGAGCTGAATCCTGATGCACACCCACTCCAACTGGGAACACTATTTGTACTTCAGTCACTGGATCTTTGTACATAGCCTTCACTAATTCTACCAATGTTTTTGGGAATTTGAATCACCACAATACTGCTCAAAGAAGCTTTCCAGGGATCTTGTCATATGCTTTCTCCAAGTCTAGGAATGCCCAATTGGACTCTTTCTTCATCTCAAGCTTCTTCTCAACTGTCTCACTGCAAACATTGGGTCATTTGTGCTGTATCCTGATGTGAATCCAAACTGCTCATCTCCCATCTTACATTTTACTACTCTGTATATCCATTTTTCAATCACCCTTTCCAGAAGTTAATGCAGTGAGACAGGAGTTTGATACCTCTGTACTGTCAACAGCTGTGGGTGTCCCCTTTGCTCTTGTACAATGGCATGAGTATGCTTAATCTCCAGCCATCTGGAATATGCCTTTCTCTCCACATTGCTATGAGTACCATCAGGAACTATTTTCCCCTATCTTACCCAGCATTTTTATTATATCTGCTGTGACCACATCTGAGCCTGCTGCTATCTCTGACTTCATTTTCCTTTGTGCTCTTCTTAATTCTAGGGTGGGGTCCTCTTCTCCTCTCATCTTAGGTTGTATCTGAGTCAGTACAGCTTATGTGGGGGTTTCTTCATTCAGAAGGTTTTGGAAGTACTCCTTCCATCTGCCTTTGATGTCCTGTGGACTGGTGGACATCTTCTATCTTTCTGTCTTTGCCATGCATCCTGATGAAGTTTCTTTGTGTCACTTTACTGAGTCACTTTTCAGAAGCTTTTGGAGTGCTCTGATGCCCTATTCTCAACTATTGCAACTCCTTTCTTAGTCTCTTTGTTAGCCAACCAGTATTCCTTCCTAGCCTGGTCCATCTTTTCTATCGCCCACTTTTTCCTGCACCCCTTCTTTCTTTAGATGACTTCCGGTACTGCTGCATTCCACCACCAGGTTTCCTTCTGTACCTTATTTCTATATCTGGCTCAGCCACATATCTGGTCTGTAGTCTTCACATATGCTGTTTTGAGGCAATACCATCATCGTCAACTCTACATATTTCCTCCTCTTAGCAGCTTATGTGTCTGAGGTGCTTGCAGGGAGGGAAGGGTGTATTTATTCCACAGGAAGGCACATCCTTCTCAGTGCTGCCTGAGAAGAGGCATGGTCCATGAAGAGGAAGTAGCCCTCAGGTGATTCTGGGATGGGTGTAGGGGAGGGAGTAGGGACCAGAGGGTAGGTCATAACATAAAAATGTCATTTCCTTCACAGAAGGAGTTGCCAGGGCACTGCCCTGGAGACACTTATGTTCCATACTATTCCAAGCCCCCCAAAAATATGTTATTACAGGGGATGAATAGAGAGATTGGTAGACCCAGTGATGGACAGGGGCACTGTGGTAGAAGACCAGAAAGTATGAGGCATGGGGGGCAAACATTATTTTCAATATTTCAGTTCATTACTGTCAGTTCTATATTTAAAGATAAACATCTTCAATGTTAGTATTCTTTTAATAGTTCCATGTCTTCAAATAATAAATCAAGATTGATCCTCATCTGTTAGAGTTGGCAACATTGGTTTTAATCTAACACACAAGAGTAACATAAATATTTTATTATCTACTTTTAATAATGAAATTAGCTTATAAGATTATCCTGTTTCAGTAAAGGGACTCTTGCATAAGGTAAATTTTTGGGAAGATAGAGCAATATTCTCATTTTGAATGTTTAATAAATATGCTGATTAACAGATGAATGACATTTTTAGAATACATTTCATAGATCTCAGTTATTCCATCTATACTTAAGGCAGTGAGACAGAGAAGCTTTATTGTTTTTAATGTTCCCTTTATTCATCAAATCATGGTTTAGTAATACATTTTGTAAGATTCTTAATATTCTCCTTTGAAAGCTTATTTATTATATTCTTATTAAAAAAGAAGTCAGTAATGGTCTTCTTTATAGATGCTGTGACAAAGGGAGATACTGCCAGCACAGCTATCTGGAATTTTGTAAATAATTATATGTCATTTGCGAAAATCAACATGATTCACATAAGATACTTGTGTTACAAATATATTAGAACTGTATGTCAGGTGGATATCAAACTGCTGGTAGAGAAGTGTGTGTTGAAAAGGTTTTTGCAAAGCGCTTAAAATGTAACTACAGCATGCCCTACTGGAATAGAACAGAAATGTACCTGCACAATTGTAACTGATTACTGTATATATTTTAACAGTGGGAACTGGAAAACAGAAGGTTAACTTCAGAAAAATTGCTGAAATTAAATTACTTTATGGGCACACAATAAAAATATGTTATCTTTCAGTTTCAGTGCAGCAGGAGACATATGTCTGTACTAGAGAAGTTTTCTGTATTGTCTTGGAAGTATTTTATTGTTTTATGACTTCCAGGATCTGAAAAGATCTGAGGAAAAGCTCTTGTGTATGTATTTTCACAGGTAGATGCTAAATACTGCTAGCTTTCAGCAGTGGGGGGTTTACCTGGCATAGAGTGAGATGACATGAAATGATGTCATTCTGCAAGCTATCTCTGCAGTAATATTTGAGATATTAATTTAAGAACTCTCTAAGAGAGAGAGAGAGAGAGCGATTATTCTGTATTATGTCTTGGACCGGACAAGATCCATTCATCACATATCTGTCTTACTGCTCTTAAGTAAGTTTCTAGGTTATAGTAATTCTCTTGGATGTAGTAGAAATATAGCAAAACTTAGCCTAGATATTTTTCTTTATTTATTTGAGACTGTCCTGCAATGTTGTTTTAAATGTTTCCTGTGATTTTGAACTCTGCTGTTACTGTAGATATATACTGAGTATTTTCTTGTTCTTTTAATACTTATTATTAAATATATTTAAACCTTTTATTGTGGTTGATCCATCCAGAGATATTAAGTTCTGCGAGTACTTGCATATTTAATTGGTGACATTGTGTAGGCCACTCCTAATAGCCTTGCGCTTGGTCAAACTACCATTTGTATTGATAGTAACATTACACAGTAAGATTGGACACCCTTTGTTAAGGGCCTTAAAGTAGCTGATAAGGTGCTGATTGGTGGCAGTAATAACTACCTTATAGTCTGGGCAGAAGGGGGCATAGCTAGTAAAGCTGTGCCAGCCTTTCCCAGGGGTGTGTGTGTGTGCATCTGTGTGTGTGTGTGCATCTGTGTGTGTGTGTGTGTGTGTGTGTGTGTGTGTGTGTGTGTGTGTGTGTGTGTGTGTGTGTGTGTTTATAAATCAAACCTCAAAGTGTGTGTGTGTGTGTGTGTGTGTGTGTGTGTGTGTGTGTGTGTGTGTGTGTGTGTGTGTGTGTGTGTGTGTGTATGTGTGTGTGTGTGTGTGTGTGTGTGTGTGTGTCAGCTACTTGGGCAGGGACACGAAGCACTGGTTGGAAAGAGAGGCTGCTGGAGGTCTTGGCTTTGCCACTCAGCTGAGATCTCAACCCTATAGCTGTGCTAGTCAGGAGTTTTATTGGGGACCTGGAGAAAGAGGGAGAAACCAGTCCCAGACTGACTGTGGTCTCTCTGTGCTCTTAAGGGAAATTGCACTTGATATAGAGAGCTACATCTGGAAATACTGTGTGTGTACCTCTCATCCTCCCAATGTACATCCCCCATTGTTGCCAGTGGTGAGGATTGAGGCTCCTTGATTACTGGGCCACAGATGTTTCATAATAGCTTCTGAATGCAGCTAAGGTATCTTCTATATGTGTAACATTTTATTACTTCCTGAGATTTGGACAGCTTTTATTTGATTTGCTCTCTCTAGAATAGTAGACCTAATTATTAGTATATGCAAGTCCACAGGACTTACCATGTGCAATTGTAGTGCCACCTTTCCTAAAAGTATCATTATCTTAAGATTGAAAACATTTTTATTCAATGTCTTAATCAAGTCTAGAAGCCTAGGACTGTTAACTTGGCAGAATTTAAATCCGCTTCAATATTAATCTGTTTCTTCCATTACTTTATTTTTGACAACTACCATAAATTCTATAAAATAAATGAATTAAGAAAGTCCCACAATATAGTGTCATTTATGTCTGCATTATCATTTATTAGGAGATAATCTTCCAGGTGCTTATTGATCTAGTCATTATTTTTTTTTAATTTCTCCATATATGATAGAATTCCATTAATTGTTGCTAATCTATTGAGGTTAATCCCCCCTCTGAAAGTAAGACCAGTGTGATCAAACAAAGAGCATGAAATCATTGTAAAAGAATCATTCTTTGAACTCATATCTTTGGAAATATATATTCTGTTGCTATATGTTTCAGTCCCAAAAACATGTGTGTGTTTAAATGATTCCTTTATTACCACATTTTTATGTCATAGTATGTTTCATATGTCATGTCATAATATTTTGATTATATAATAAAGGCAATTAAATACTAACCAAATAGACTTTCCTTAAATGTGTTCCAGTTTGTAAACTATATAATTTCTCCCAATACCATATGTCAGTATGAGCCAGCTTATTATTCATAAAAATGTTTGAAATATTATACTCCAGTAAACATGTCTATATCAGTTCAATATAAATTACTGTGTTAAAACTATGTTAATAAAGCCCTTGATGTCAATCATAAAGTACTTTTAACACTAATTTTTACCCAGAGCTAATTGGAGGAAGGGCACTGAGAAAAACTCTGATCTGTGATATATAAGTATCCTGTTTTTTGATTATTTTTACTAGTTGCACTTTTATTGTCTGCTGGATACATTTTACTGTATTCTATAGCTATGCGTGAATGGGCGTACCTTTGTTGAAGGTTGTGCATCAGGGCTGGTAACTTGGCACGTAAAAATCAACTACCAATAATTAGCAGACTGGAGTTCCGCTGTGGCGACCCCTAACTGGGAAAAGCCGAAAGACACAACAATAATATACTAATTTGCATGCTTGTATTAAAATTGTCTGCCTCACAGGGCCTGATAAATAAGGTTTTTACTGTCACACTGTTTGTAAATCTTTTCTAGCCAGTTTCATTGTGTGTGAGGTATTAACTGGAAATTTTCTCCATTTGTTAAACATCTGTTTGTGTTTGTTTGTTCTGATTTCCTGCCAAGAAGTGTATCATATAACTGATTATTTGCAGAGGCTGTGTGTCTGAGCACATGTTCCAGGCCATCTCAGTTTAGCAAAAGCCAATTAGCATTTTCAGAGAGAATGAAGTGTTTATGGTCATTGGCTGACTGGGTTACCTGGGCTACGGCTTGCAGTAAGCACCTCATTGGTTCTTTCAGGTTTTCTTTAAAGTTGTTTCAGGTTTCAACATTCTGTTACTTAAGAAGATACCTTGTGAGTGTTTCTACCATTTTACACAGAGCTAATTGGAGGAAGGGCAGTGAGCAAAACTCTGATCTGTGATATATAAGTATCCTGTTTTTTGCTTATGTTTACTAGTTATTTATAGCACCTTTATTGTCTGTTGCATACATTTTACTGTATTTTATAGTTATAAACTAATCTGCACACTTGTATTAAAATTGGTGCCTCACAGGGCCTGATAAATAAGGTTTTTACTGTCACACTGTGTAAATCTTTTCTAGCTAGTTTCACTGTATGTGAGGTATTAACTGGAAATTTTCTCCATTTGTTAAACATCTGTTTGTGTTTGCTCTGATTTCCTGCCAAGGAGTGTATCATGTAACTGATTTAGTTTCCACCCTCCTTGTTGGCTTTACAGTTGCCCTCCCCTACTGTAAATTTGATCTGGGACACGCCTCCCAGTCTAGTGTCATTAACTCATTCTACCTAATACAGAAAGAACATTGCAGAAGGCCACCCCACTTAGTTTCTTAAACTTGAATTATCTTCTGCTCCTCCTTTCTGCCTTTCCACTTTACTAACAAAAAAAATTCTAAGTTTGGTTTCTGCCTTTCCTGTAACTAGTCTAGTCCAGATACAGATTTGCTGTATTCAAGATTGTTTGTAAGCTTCTGAGCCCCCCCCCAAGCCTTTCTGTGTTGGAGGGAGGCCTTCTAGCTTATCAGTGGGAGTGGTAAGCACAAGGTAGCCTATCTACCACAAGAGGTGTGGCTTCTGGCCCAGAAACTGCAATTTATTGGCTGTTTGGGCAGTTTTTCCATCTCTTTCAACTTTCTGGTTTAAAAGCCCATGGTTGCGCTTCTTTCCCACCTTCCCTGTAACTAGTCTAGTCCAAATACAGATTTGCTGTATCCAGGACTGTTTGTAAGCTTCTGAGCAGTGCCAAAGTCTGCTCTTCAAATGTTCCCTTAGATCTACTAGTTGTCTCCTCTCCTGCACTTTTACTAGCTTATTTTACTAGCTTATTAGTCTAGCACTTTACCAGACTTCTTGTAGTAATTATTGTAGCACACAAAAGTGCTACCAGCACTAAATGTTCTACAAGGAAACAGCTCCAGTACTTATTATTAATGCCCACCCCTCTAGGCATGTTTAAAGGTCAGTTCCCTGTGCGTTCTGCTATTAACCTGGTGAACTTGGGCATCCTGAGGCAATGTAGCAACTGTCTCATGTACACTGACAACCCTCTCCTCTTACCTCCCAACACTCAGACTTGCAAGAGATGCACTTATATATCCAAATTGGAAGCCAAGCACTCTCCAGCCAAGACCAGAATAGCTGGTCAAGAGTAGAAGGTCAGCACTTGCACCACACCACATGGAACACAAAGCCCTCCAGAACACACACACCAGCACTGCCTTTACATAACAACACAAACCACACACCCACTTTTGGGGAGGCTCTCAAAAAAATCTACCCAAACTGCAGAGACCTACAAGGCAGAAACACACTCAACCACCACAGCACAACAGTAATCATGAGACACATAACTCTCCTAAACAGCATGCCACTCAGCCAAAGCCCCTAAGGCAAAACAGCATGCCCAATACACTAGTCATTGGTGACTTGATAGTGAGGCACACTGATGTCCCACTCACTAGGTTGAATAAGGAGAAAGCAACAGTCAGCTGCCTGTCAGGCACCAGGATCCACCACATAATGTATGCACTTGGGTCCCTCAACAACAGGTACAAATATGACTCTGTCGTTGTACATCTGGATGTGAATGACCTGAGATGTACCTCCTTGGACTACATGAAAAGAGACATGGAAGAGTTATAGGATTATGTAGCCCAGGCGGGTATGATCATAGCCCTGAACAGCATCCTACCATCATCCAGAATGATACCACAGTACAAGCAGAAAATGATTGATTCAGCAATTGCCTAAGTTTCTGATGTCATTCTAAGGGGATACAGTATCTGTATACCTGGGATGACATGATTGACAGACCTCGATGCTTTGCCAGAGATGGCCTGCATCTGTCACCCCTGGGCTTCTGGATACTGGCCAAGGCTCTTGCCACCCCTATAGTGCCTTTTTAGGTGGTGTTCCAAAGACCAAATTACCACCATAACAGCTACAAACAAATGCAATCTGAGGGTCAAGCTGCTCAATGCTAGAAGTCTAAATCTCAAAATGCACTCACTTGAAACACTCCTTAAACTGGAGAACATCAACATTTGTGCCATAACAGAGACCTGGTTCAAGGCAGCAGAAAGCACCCCTGCTCTACCAGGCTATAACTCATTCCACACCTTTCGGCCCCAGAACTTGGACCGAAGCTCCAAAGTCTGTGGTGTTTCCATATTCATAAAGGATGCAGAAACCTACAGAGTAGTAACCCAATATAACTCATCTGAGATACTTCAGGTACAGCTAACACTAGGTAAGACAGCAATTCAGGTAGCCTGCTATAGGTCCCCAACCATGTCCCAGGACTCACACTCCACATTCCTAAGCACCCTGGAGAATATTAGGGCCCAACCTAATATTCTCATACTGGGTGACTTAAACTACCCCTCCATTAACTGGGAAAACTACTCATGTACCAATACAATTGCCCAACATTTCCTGGAATTTATTAATTCCAATGCCCTGGACCAGCTCGTTCTAATCCCCAGTAGAGGTAGCAACATCCTTGACCTGGTTATTACTAACATGGTTGACTATTGCTCTACACCAATAGTGAACTCCTCCCTGCTTAGATCCGACCACAAACTAATCACCTTGGAAATCCACATCCCACCCCACCCCTACCCCTGCAAAGGTAACCACCATGAAAAACTTCTTCAAAGCTAACTTTCAGCTCCTAAAAACAGAGGTGGTTCATTTCATGGCACCCATGCAAATGGAGATCAGTTACATGACCACTGAATCATACACCAGTGCACTGTACAAACATGTACACAAATGCATGGATCTCTCCATACCCAACAGAACCAATACGCTCTCCTCCATAAAAAGGAAGCTAATCTGGTGGTCCCTGCCATAAACAAGCTCCAAAACAGAAGGAGGAAACTGATGCAGAATAAGGTGAAGTCCCAAGACTGGAAAAGCTCCCTTATCAGCCTCAACAAAAAGTTGAGATCCCTTATCAAATCCTCTAAAGCTAGCTGTGAAAACAGAATTGCAGCAGGTAGTAAAGAAAACCACAAGGCCTTCTATAGTTATGTAAAGAATCTCCACGGCAATACCCAGATTTGCTCTGAGCTACTGCACAATGGTACCGCCTATTCCAAGCCAACAGATATTGCCAATATACTGGCCGACATATTCAGTGCCAACTTTACCCCTCCCCCCCCCACCAAGGACCAATGACAATACCAGTAGATTGCTAGGCACCCAGTATTACTGCTGCACAAGTTAAAACAGCACTGTCCAAGGCCAAGAATACAGCTTCTATGGGACCTGATAATATCCCTGGCTGTGTTCTACATGAACTACAGAGTGAACTGGCACCTCACCTGTGTGCTCTGATCAATCATAGCCTCACCTCAGGCTTTGTCCCTACCAAATGGCACACTGCTACAGTCATCCCTCTCCACAAAGGAGGAATGGCTACAGACCCTGGGAACTATCGCCCCATGAGTCGGATATGCAAAGCTATGGAACGCATCATCATGGACCTAATAAATAAGAATAATAGGGAATCTCCAAACTCTGGATCCCACACAGTTTGGTTTTGTGAAGGGTAGCTCATGCCTGCTCAACTTGGTCAACTTCTTTGAGTCAGTCACCAGAGCTGTGGATGAAGCCAAGGTGGTTCATACAGCCTACCTTGATCTGGCCAAGGCCTTTGATACCATTCCCCACTCAGAAATCATAGAAAAACTCACTAAGCTAGGCATCAACCCTATATCAGTAGGTGGGTTGCAAACTGGCTCACAGGTAGAACCCACAGTGTAAAAGTATCTAACTGCAAGTCAGACTGCCGACCAGTCATAAGTGGAGTTCCACAGGGTTTGGTCCTGGGTCCTCTCCTGTTTGGTACCTACTTGTCTGAAGTCCAGGCCAACACGAAGGGACTCTGGCTGACAAAGTTCGCAAATGATTGCAAGCTGGGAGCTATTATTAACTCCCTGAGTGGTGTTGACATCCTACAGAAAGGCCTCACTGAGACCAGCGACTGGTCTCTGAACCATGGCCTTAAGCTCAATGCCAAAAAATGTATTGTCATCCCCTTTGGGAAAAACCTGGTTCCCATGAATTACCACATCGATGGTAGTCCACTGAACACAGAAGGCATTATAAAAGATCTGGGAATACAGGTTGACAGCAACCTCTCTTTTGACCACCACATTGCCACTGTGGTCAGAAAGTCCTTCTATGTGGCACATCTAATTACTAAGGGTTTTGCATCCAGGAAGAAAGAGGTCATTGTCTCCCTCTACTCTTCCCTCATTAGGCCAATCATTGAGTACAATGCCCCATTTGGCATGTACCTCACCAAACACCTGCAACAACTGGGGAGGCTGCAAAAGTACCTCACGAAGAGAATCCTAGGCCTTAAGCATTTGTTTTATATGGATAGACTAAAACAACTACAGCTATTCTCTGTCTCATATCGACTACGTAGAGGCGATCTCTGCTTGACTTACAAAGCCATGTCTGACCCAGCTCTGTTAGAAATGCTACATCTAAAGAAATCCCAATCCTTATGCACTACATGCTCCAGAACATGCTGGAAGGACAGGTTCATAACCCAGAGACTTCCCATGCTATGGAATAGACTTCCCATACATGTCAAGCAGAGCACCTCACTGGCCCTCTTCAAGAGAAATCTTGGTGAGTGGATGGGAAATAGAAAATTCAGTCCAGGGATCACTCCAGTGGCTTTACTTGACAGAGGCACTGGGAACTAAGGTCAAGTGGCTCAATGCCAGGGTAATCCTATGGGCTAGGCTTGTAAAGGCCCAGGCCATTAGCCTAGTACACACCTATGAACCTATGAGCACTACATTCTTTTTTAGCATTTCTTCTGTAAAAGAGAAGGTAGAAACACTTCATTCTTTTTATATGCATGCTGTTAAGTTTAACATTAAAAAATGTGAATTATTCATTTTATAAAATAAATTCCATTTTTCCTTCTACTATATTATGTTCCTTCTCCAGTTAACATTAATAATATGAACTTGGATAATGTCAAAAATGCAGAATTTATAACATGTTTAACAGAAACAAGTGTACTCTGCTTTCAAACCAAATAACCTATCTTGTAACTTTACAGAATAAAGTACATGACCATACTCCACTTAGAATCTTATAAACAGATTATTTTATCACGTCAACAATAAACAACTTTTGACATTTATTTATAAATGGGAACTGCATTAAACAAAACTATTTCTTTAAGATAAATAGAACAATACAAACATTGTTTGCATTTATTCAACTGAAAACCCAAAAAAGAGCAAAGCAAAAGTGCCTTGTACTATTTCCAATTTTTTCAAATTTATTTATTTATTTATTTTACATTTGTTGACCGGGCTAGTCCAACTGGACACAATATCCGTTTTCAGTAGAGGCCCGGGGAGAAAAGCTCCATTACAGGTAAATACACAACAATTTATCACGTTAGGCATAATATTAGTCAAAATATAAGGTAGAAAAAAGAAAAAAATTTTTCAAATACAAAACAGATACTCATAATAGGAAATAAACTTATACTATATACAACTATATTAGACTATATAAAAGACGTAACAGTAACACAGGATACAGACAGAACAAACTTAACTGGTAAAAAGCCCAATTCTTAGATAATAACTCTCAAAACTCCTGAAAGTTTATAGAGGAGTTAAGTCAGGAGGGGTAGGGTGGAAGAGCTGGGAGAGTGTGGACATTATTTTAGTCAGGATTAGCACATGGACATATCCATTTTGTTTTGAGATGTTCTTTAATGTGTTTTTTGAAAAGAGAGGTAGAGGTTAGATTAGTTATTCCTTGAGGAAGTTGATTCCAGATTTTCCCTATTGAGTTTGCAAGTAATGAATCACCAGCTTTATTATTTGATTTAGGTAGTGATACTAGTAGTCGATTTGCAGAACGGAGTGTGGCTAGGTTTCTATATGGTATAATCATTTTTGAAAGGCTGGGGGTAACCTCAGGGTAGTGAAGGGTCTTATGAATGATAAGTAGTTGTTGATAGAATAACTGGTTATTTAGCTCTAACCAATCTAGTTGTTTGAGATTAAGACAATGATGAGTTCTTAGGGAGTAGCAGTAATGAATCTGGCTATACTATTGTAGCAGATGGAGAGTTTGGTAGTGTTACTTTTGGATAAGTTGGTATAGATGGGTGAGGCATAAAAGAGGGCGGAGATCAGGTGTGTCTGTGCAATGGTCTTTCTAGTTTTAGGGGTAAGAAAAGGTTTAATTCTGTAGAGTGTCCCAATTTTTTTGTTGACATTTTTAACAGTGGTGTTAATGTGTTCATCATAATTGAGATGGTTATCAATAGTTACACCTAGCAGTCGCGTGGTCTTGTCAGGGTTAATACAGGTTGCATTATTTGTAGAGATAGTGAAGAGAGGAGTGGGAGATTTTTGGGTAGGAGTAAAGAGGAGAAGTTTAGTTTTTTGGGGGTTAAGTAGGAGGCAGTGTTGCAAAAACCAATTTTCCACATTTTGGAAGACTGTTTGGGTCAGGGACTGGAGGGAGGAAATATTTTTTTCAGTGCAGATTAGCGTTGAGTCATCAGCATATTGAATGCAGGTGGCTTGTGGTATATTCAGATATAGGTCGTTGATAAATAAGGAAAAAAGAAGGGGACCTAGGATAGATCCTTGTGGAACACCAATATTTACTGAGAGTAGGGAAGATAGGTTGTTCTCCCAAAGGACTGCTTGTTGCCTGTTGTGGAGATAGCTCTTAAACCACTGTAAAGAGTGTGGGCTGAGAGAAAAAGGTTTAGTTTGTCCAAAAGTATATTGTGGTTAACCATATCAAAGGCTTTAGAAAGATCTATGAAAAGTGCTGAGGAGAAAGAATTATTGTTCCTATTTTTATTTATGGAGTCAGCGAAGGAAAGGAGGGCAGTTGTAGTACTGTGGAAAGGCCTAAATCCATGTTGACAGTTAGCTAGAAGTTTGTTTTGTAGAAGGTAGCTAAGCATTTGTTTGTGAATACATCTTTCCATTATCTTGGCTAATGGGGAAAGTAAGGCAATAGGGCGAAAATTTGAGAGTTCATTTGATGAGCCTCCTTTATGTAGGGGAATTATATGAGATATTTTCCATAAGGTGGGGATTGTTCCTTCAGTGATAGTCCTATTTATCAGTATAGATACCGGATATTGGATAGCTTTAGCAGCTATTTGTAGGTATTCAGATGGGAGTTGGTCAGCAGATGGGGTGCATGGTTTGAGTTTCTTAAGAAGCCTATAAATAAGGGATGTGGCAACGGGTTGGATTTGGAAGTCACTATATGAGGGAGAAGAGATTTTTGGTAAGGTTACAGATGGTATAGGTAATGAGTTAGCTAGGGATTTAATGGCTTCTGTAAAATAGTTGTTAAAGGCATCAGGGATCTGTGTAGCATTGTTGGGATGAAAGCCTGTAGGAGTAGGAGTCGGTGAATGTCCAGGTTTAAGAAGTTAAATTAAATTATTAAAGAAAATGTGTATACACCTCCTTCCTTTCCTTTCTTTTCACATTTAAATTTCAGTGTGTACTGAAATCTGTACAATGACATGAGAAAGTATGCATATGCTGTTCAGTAAAGCAAGTGAACTCTTTAGTCACTCCACATGTCAAACCGCATGATCTAACAAAATAAAATGTAGAACTCTGTCACTTATTAATGCATATAAAAACATGTTTCAGTAGCATTTTATGTAGAACTGCTAAGGTGTTAAAAATGCTGCTATCTAGCATTTACCCTTTAGTAACAGCTAACACTTGTAATGTGTGACACTATGGCTAGTATTCGTAAAAAATAGTACAGCAGCATAATCTTTTTACACCAATGTACTGAGTTGTGCTGCCATTCTATTTAATAATTCTTCGTCATCCAGATTCTCAAATGGGCAACATTTTATTAACTGGGATTTTCATGACTACACATTTCTCTACTGAACAGTTGAAGCAACTACTCAGTGGGGCACTTAGTAGCACAGGTGCTAAGAAGACCAACATAGTACTCACACACACACACACACACACACACACACACACACACACACACACACACACACACACACACACACATATATATTTGCATCTATATCATGCCTAGCCCTTGTGTAGTCCTATGTAAGTCATCTAATAAGGCAGTGCGTTTAGAAGCCTATTGCTATAGACATCACCCACAAACTACTCGATCTGTATGCAATGGTATGAACATCAATGCCTAAAAAGAGGACAATGGCGCTTATAGGCAATATAAGGATCTACTAATTAGAACAGTTTTGCAAAGTATTTAAGTCATTTAACATACTTTGCAAGCAGACTATGAATACCAGCCTCTATCTCCATGTATGTATATTAAAAACTTTTACAGGGAACAATTTGCTTTTCTTTTTTCCCATTGTTTTTGGGGGAAAAAGTAATTTTCATATCTGGTAATACTGGTGCCAACTTTGAGAGGATAATTAGACTAGGCAATTATTAAAATAAATTCCTTGTCCAAATAGGAAGTACATTTTATAGTTACGGATATTTGAGTAGTATTAGATATGTAAGTGGTTTCAAGTGAGACCTATGAGCTCTCTCTCTCTATCCTAAAAGAGAATCCTTCTTCAAAGTTTAGCATTTTTGGAAGTCAGGTGGTTAATAAATTAACCATATTACTTCTGCATATTTTTCTGGCACTTCATAAATTCCAAGACAGCTCCTCCTTTCCCTGTTCCCTAAATCATTCATTTTTGACAAGCAAATGTTTTGATTTAAAAAGACTTTAGTGTGGAAAACTCCATCTATTTTAATCTGTAATCTTTGTCAGAAAATTAAGACTCTTAAGTTTTCATCTGAACTCATTGTCTTGAATTTATTGAATTAACATGTTCTAGTTGCTTGTCTCAGTAATCTTTAGTTTCTTTTTTGATGGAACACAGGCATATTTTCATAGATAATGCTTGTATACAAGTCATCTGCTGTAAGTCCTTTCTTGTGAAATTGATAGGATTCAGGAGTACTGAATTTCTTCATTTGCTCCAAACTAGCAACTTAAAAGAAAGTCAAGGGAGGTCTATGAAGTAAGTCCAGAGCAACAAATATACAATTCTAGCAAGATTTTATAGAGACAATGATTTTTAAATGGTATAATCCTCTTTTCCTAGGTTCATAGGATGGTACTAGGCTATCAGCCCTAGGGCCTATACAAGCCTAGCCATATCAATTCCCTGGCTATTTCTTCTCAGAATATTTACTTACCTGGTCCCCTGTCTAGCAGGGTGACTGACGTGATCCCTGGGGTGAATTTCCTATCTCCCATCCAATTATCAATCAAATTGTATAGAACTTCTATGAGGAGATACCATTTAGTGGCCATTCTGGATTCCACCTTGTTAACTCTATACAACTCACTCTCCCATCCTCAAGAGGCATGAGATACTCAGGCTTAATGTTGGCTCTCAGCGATAATATGTTTATATATGTATTTTAAAAGGCCTTGAAGATTGCCTGAGGAGATGCACGGCACAATATACTGATACTGAACCAGTGGGTAAGTTGCAGTAGCATATACAAGAATTCCTAAAATGCTTTAAATAACTGGTGTGTTTCAGAGACTGCATGCTTTACCAACATAGGATTTCAACCATCCCCAAAACTATTCGACCAGTTCCCTTTGTACTAAAGATCTAGTACATTGCTGACCAAAAAATGATATTTCTAATATCAAATACAAGGTGTAGGAGTTGCCAGTCTTACAACTTTTGTGAACCTTCTTACTAGATGTGGAGTCTAGGAATAAATCTTACTAGGATCTATATTATAAAGATGAACTTTCAAGTAGTTGAACACCTAAACGTCGACACCTAAACAGCGAAAGCTGAAAACTGCGAATGGCCACTTACACAAATTTTTTCACAGGGAAAAAAAATCACTAGGCCAATGGACAGCAAAACAAACTTTCAAACCTAATCAAGTGGGGGGCTTTGCCCCCCACACCCCCCTAACTAAATATACCAACTTGCTCTACATTGGGGAAAAGGGAAAATTCTGTTAACTGCCAAACACATTTTTTTCCCTGTGAAAAATTCACAGAAGTGGCCGTTCGCGGTTTTCAGCTTTTATTGTTTAGCTGTCAATGTTTGTGTGTTCGGCAACCTGAACATTCGTCTTAATAATATAGACCCTCTTAATAGACTAAATAGACTGCAGGATTTACTAGTAATGGCATTATTTATATCCTCAAGATTCAATCTATTCAATCAATGGGATAGGTATTGCTGTTATGAATTTGTATGGTACTGTTCCCACTTAGACAGGTTTTATTGATATAAATTAATTTCATTTGTTAAAAAATAAAGAGTGAATTTTTCCAATTACATTTTCTCATTGATGGCATTGGGCTGCCAACTTTATGTACCACATTGCATGTGTACATATCAAATGTGACTTTACACCCATTCATCTACCACATAGCTGGCATTCCTTTTAAAGTTAGACATCTTGAAGTCTGCAGAATGCTAAAGGGGCCATTGAAGAGTATTTTGGGTGGGAGTAATAACACTTTTGACAGGCTTATTGTTTATTCATATTTTAAGCTTTCATTTTATTTATTTTATGTGCATGCATTATGTATCCTTTTTTCAAATTTCTTTTCACCGAACTTGATGTGCATTGTTTATAAGACTCTAGAAAGGGGACAGAGCAACTGTTTTATCATTGGGGTTAGCTGGCTGACCTGCACTTTTTTAAATTAAGTTATTATGTATTTTTTATGTTTAAGAAATTCAAAACTGGCAATACAAATTTAGGAATTAAAGAGTTGTGTCTGCTATATTCTACAGTAATACAACAAACACCAATCACCTTTAAGTGATGCTGCCTTCACTCATAACTGGAATAGTTTACCCATAAGGGTTTCATTTTATGAGTATGTATTACTGAAAGAAGGTAACTCTGGCCGTACCTGTAAGTAGTCAGAAGGTGATTATTTTATACAGTGCAATTATTTACTGTAGTTACCTTCTTAAAAAATTCCCCCTTATATGGTGATCTGTAATTCCCTTTACATCTCTTTATTTCTACAAAATGTAGTACACACAAGTCAATCCTTGAATACCACATTTATACAAATGGTAGTGTTAACCAGTCAGCAAGACTTTCAGGAGCATGATACTACAGTGACACTAAATAAATGCAAGTACTCTCATGGGTTACAATATTTTCTAAAAGACCAGCCACAATGAAAGGATTAGATATATTTAATAATAAATAATAGAAAAACATGAGAATACTGAGTATCTATTTACAATAAACACCAGAGTTTCAATTCACAGTAAATATAAAAAATAACACAGATGGAAAGGCTCAGACAGATACAGAAAAACAATACTTTTAGCTAATCTCACTAATTTTCCTGACTGAAGAATTATTGTTCCCTAGTTAAGTTACTTACTAAAGTAAGACAAGTTGAAGTGGGTGAGTGGTCTTGTCATTTCCAAAACAGAGTGCTGATTGCATTCTGCCAGCTCTATCACTAGAATCTAAATACAATTTCAGTGCTGGCTGCAGAATAGGTTCATAGGTGTTTATTAGGCTAACAACCACAAAGACCTTTTTAAGCCTAGCCATGTATCCCAAATATCTGACAAATTCTGATACCCTTGATAAGTGTAAGCAGGGTTGGGAGATGAAACATTTACAAGCAGGGGCCTGGGAGATGAACCATTTACAGGTTTCCTGTGTCCATTAGAGACACAGGTGCCAAACCAGGGATGAATTCCCTGTTCCCCATCCAGTTGTCCAAGTTATACTTGAATTGGGTTAGGGAGGAACTCTGCTGTACATGGATGGGGAGCCTGTTCCATAGAAGGGGTAGTCTCTGGGAATACATAACTATACCTACAGCAGGTCCTATTTATGTCACAGGCAAGGTTTAAGTCTTTAGAATGGGTAATTCTGGTGCTGTGTGTTTTGTGGATATGCAGGAGGGCCATCAGAGAGGGGTCTGACAATGCTCTGAATGTCAGACATAGATGTCCCCTCAAAAATCTACAGGAGACAGAATACAGAGATAGCATAATATACAGATACATAACTGTACCTACAGCGGGTCCTATTTATATCACAGGCTAGGTTTAAGTCTTTAGAATGGGTAATTCTGGTGCTGTGTGTTTTGTGGATATGCAGGAGGTCCATCAGAGAGGGGTCTGACAATGCTCTGAATGCCAAACATAGATCTCCCCTCAAACACTTGCAGGAGACAGAATACAGAGATAGGGCCTTGAGGCAGTCTGCATAGGACATTTTACTTATGCCCTGTCTTCTTTTAGTGAGGAACCTCTGTGGACATTCCAATTGCTGGATATGCCTGGTTAGGTACATACCAAAGGGGGCATTGTACTCAATGATAGGTCTGATGAATGCTAAATAGAATGGAACAATGATTTCCTTGGACTTAGATGCCATACCTTTGTTTATCAGTTGTGCAACATAGAATGATTTCCTCACTGCTGTAGACACGTGATAGTCAAAGGCTAGATTACTATCTATGTGCGTCTCTAAGTCCCTGACTACTGGGTCAACTCTAAGGGGTGTATTGTCAATATGATAGTTACCAGGGATGGATGCACTTCTTGGCATTTAGTTTTAGTCCATGGCTCTGACAACAGTGGTTTTTCTATGTCAGCAAAAAATGACATCATATCTGGTCCATGGCTCTGCCGCTAGTTGTCTATGTCAGCAGAATGACATCACATCTGGTCACCTGATTCTGTGGTTCCCATACTACCCCTCTGACTAGAAGTTGTGCCAGGATCTAGCACAGATGTGTCACAATGCACACCTAGAACTTTGCTAAGGCTTATTACAGCATCTGAAGACTGTAAAACAATTCCAACCCTTTGATCCTTTCTGCTGAGACTAACCAGCCATTCTCTAGCACCCCAGGGTAGCAATTAGTTCACCACTATGAACGATAAGAACAGGATCCCAGTCCAGACATTGTGTCTCTGGCTGCATTCAGGCCTAAACTAAGTCATTTAATTTCAGACTATTTTTCTTAAGGTTAGATGGGCTGGGTTTAACCCCTTCCCCTTTCAGCATCCTCTGTTAACATAGATGCATTCTTCTTTTCTATTCAGCAGGACCCACTATTGATACATTTTTAACACAAGCAACTTTACAAATGCATTTTTAACAAAATCATCTGTACAAATCAGTTTGATGTTCAAATGACATATAATTCTTTACAAAACTTCAGCTAGTTATGCTGGCATATGTTACACATGCACTGCCCTACTCTCTCTGGCACACTTGGCCCTACCTCACATCATCAGAAAGGGAACAAGGTTATAAGGAGTATATGTGTTGTTTTGATGCGCTGAAATGCAATTTGTATATCTGTTACCTTCTTTTCTTATTTTAATGTTTAATTTACTTATTTGTTAACCATATATGTGAACTGATCATCTGTGACCCTTTTTAGCCATGACACCCATTTACTATTAGTTTTGAAATAATGGCAAGACAAACATTTAAAATGTATCAATGGCCAGTCCATATTACTTTTGTCATCAAGTGTCACCAATAAAGATAATTTGTGATCTCCAGTCACTTGACTGGCTATTTTAACCATTTCCATAGCAGTAAGATAATGTTCACTATAGAGAACAATCAAGTGAACTTCTGCACACTGAGTTTAAAGGCCATGCAACCAACATATACAGGCTGTATTTAAGCTAGACCATTCACACTGTTTCCTACATTACTTGATAAGCCAATCAGCAAGTGAGTGTCTCAGAAATATAACATTTAAAAAGAGCTGACTACCTAAGAAAAGCAGGAAGATGGCTGTATATATTTTCTATTCACTTGATGGCTAGAAGACAAGTATATTGCCATGCTCACTAGTAAAATGCTCAGCTCTTGCATCAACACAACTTTATTAGTGAAGACAACGAACTAGAAAATTTCAAGCAGAAAATGTGTCACTGAAGGGATAGAATAAAAAGGCATATCCTTCACTATATATTATAACTTTGAATTACAGAGGACAGACAAGTATATCAGAAATCTCCAAATGATTAGCCATAATGGCTAATAGGGTAAGTAAACCTATCTGGCTGTGCTGAAACTGTGAGTGGATTTCCATGTGCTAGTCACAAATATGGGGAAGAAGAGCAGGATGATCATACAGCTTATCCCCTTCAGCCATTTATTTGCCAACCAGTCCACCTCTGACCTTAGAAGTCAGAGTTTCCCGCAGGTTAAAGGTAGTTAGTTCACACTTTCAGTCTAACAGCATATGTCTATGGAGATTCCCATTGAATGGCTTTTCCTTGCTAGAAAAGTAAATAAAAGTTTAAAGTAGTTTTATATCCAGTTCAGTAAAATAATACATGACTAATGGAAGAGAATGCATTTTTTATTATTTTATTAGCTTATTGCACAAATTAGTAAAAGTACAGGTAACAAGAGCAACTAGAATAAATAACTTTTAAATAGTGAAATGCAATATCTGAGAAAAATATGAAAAATAGAGGCATATTTCAACCTTCCCTCCACAAGCTTCTTTTAAAAAAATGGAAAACAAAATACCTTTTGTAATTTGAGGGATTGTGGACTACAGGAGTTTTAGAAAATTGCTCAGGTCATTGCATTCATTTAATTTTGTTGACTAGATAAATTCCTTTGTGGAAGTGGTCCTTTCAGGGGACACCCAATATATTATTTACACTGATTAAGAAAATTTGGCCAGAGCACTAGAGAAATTGACTGCAGTCTCTTATTAAGTGTTATATGGAACTTGTCATTTGTAAGAACTACTGGAACAGATAGCTGGAACCTCTGTTTTATTAGTATCTAAAGTTTATTATCTCATAACCATGGCAGTTACTTCAAGCTGCAATGTAATATCAGTAAAGCATATAAATTCAATGGGCAGTTGTGGAAAAAGAATATACAGCATCCATATTTACTGGTATAAGGGACTAATGTACAAAATGATGAGTCACTCTGATTGGTCACAGGGAAATTACAGAGCCTACAATAAAGTCCCAGAAAATGCCATTTCAAGTCTTTGAGGCATTCTGCAAGCACAATCAATAATGTAAATTTGATACAGAGAAGAAATATGATTAATCCACAACTAAATTTTCTCTGTAATTGATTCCATACATATATATAGACAATAATTCATTTTTTTAGATATTTTATTTTTAAGGTGGTACAGTTGTACCTGTTGCAACCGATTCAAATTCAGGTTGTAATCCAATTCAACCTGGTTACATTCAGCCATAAAAAATGTGATGTTACAGGCTTTATACCTGTTCAAAATCTATGATATGAACAGGAATATGGTTTCTTGATCCATGCCACTGTAAGTAGTACTATATAATAGATGAGGGGTGATTGGCTTTGGGGGTGCATCATAAATGCACACTGCTCCCTTTGATTACAGCCAACATCTACCAAACCTAAATAAGCTTTATACTGCAAAGCTGCAAACCTGAGTTTTCCCTACAACATCCACATGCATGCTTACCCAGATGTATTATCCACCATGAGTATAACTTAAAAAAAACTGTATGTAGACAATATTCATGTCTTTTGTGGTTATCAAGCATGTTTAAGCCAAACAGCTTTCTCTCATTCATTGCATCTACCAAACCCAACAAGCCTGTACTGGGCTTTCTTCAACCCATGTTCAGTGCTGGTGAGGAGATTGAGGCAACCCAGAGCAGCATCATATTGCTGCCAGAAGGCAATTTTTTGTTATACTGTAAGTTTCCTCTCCCTCAGATGCACACATATATGCAGAAGCACACACCCACACCCATACACAAACACGTATGAAATTCTAAGAGGCATCAGGGACATGTTCAGGTTTTTGCACAGTACATTTGAGGCATGCCTCAGTGATTTTTATCACCACAGCCATTATTTTATATAAAGAAAGTTCTTGACTACACATGTGGTTGTTTTATTACTAACTTTATGCTAATTCACGCTACAATGTGCTTATCTCATGTGTATGGTATTGTAAACAAACTATCTTGATTGTATCATGCTGCATTATGTTTGGTGTTTTATTGGTATATGTTTTTTTACACTAAATGTTATGTTTCAGACTTAAAATTTTCTTCTATAGTTAATGTATTTTGTAAAGTATGCTTTTTGCATAATCCCTGTTACTTCAATGTATTTCATAATTTATTGTTATGCTTTTGATGTATGTACATTGTTTTGGTCACCATGACCTGGGTCATAGCTGTAAATGGTATTTGTGCCAGTCCACTTACCTGTTTATCAAATGTTAACTAAAATAAATAAACATATGGTCTGAGATCAGACTAAGCACTGATATTGCACATTTTCCTGATATTAGGAGTTTGCCAGCATGGCAATATGCTTTATATGAAACTGAAGATTGAGTGTAACTGGACAGAGTGGACAAATGAGAGGGATGACCTCATCCATCTAGGCCATTTATGATAAGAGGTCATTAGTAAGTGCCTCTGTAATTATCAGTTTGTAAGAATGAAATGCAGAAGAATAACAATTAGTGTTCTGTGCCATTGTAGCAATTAATGTTCTATGCCATTGTAACATTTCCTTCAAAATGGGAGTATTTCATGTTACTTTTTTGTAAATACTGAAAGAAATATGTTAGTTAAAAATTCCTTGCAGTAAGATGATAAAGATGAATTACTAAACATAGTTGATCTTACAGAACACTCTGTGGGTTGAGGAAATGGTCAACAGGTGCAGCCAACAGGCCTTTTAACAGAACTGGGATAGTGAAGGTAGAGAGGAAGTCGTCCCCTGTACATGAACAGATAAAGTTAAATGGATTCATCATAACCTTATAACATATGGAAGTTATATTTCTAGTATAAGTAAAATTTCTGAGTTTCAATTTGTTTTTCCCATTCTGTATGAAATGGCACAGGGTTCTATTCTTTTGCAGTCTCTCTTTCTGCAGATGTGACTTACTTGCCTACTACCGGAAGTTATAACATTTGCCCTTAGTAATGTCAAGTGAAGATCTCGATAACTTGGTTATTTTAATTTTGTACCAACAGTGTTTCAGATTGATTCCTGTAAAGTGAATAATAATAACAGCATGTGTTTTCAAAGGCCCATGGACCTATAGTACCAACCACCACATATTCAAATTATAGCTTCATTTTTTTTTTTCAGCACAACCTGTAAATGGACACTCTCGGGTGTTTTAAACAGACAAACACACACGCATACACACACACACACACACACACACACACACACACACACACACACACACACACACACACACACACACACACATTTTTATCCTATTTTAACTCACTGTCCTACTTTAGGAATGGGATGACCAAGGACACTCACTGATGGCCAGTGAAAGGAGTGGGTCATTTTCCTTTCTGTTCAGTTTAACATAGGAGGACTCAGAGCAGTGTCCTCATCTTTCATCAGTTAGCAGATATTCAACACCTCAGCCAGCAGCCTTCCACCAGGAAATATAAACAGGTCCTCAGCTGCTCAATCTTTCTTCACTCTAGCTAACTTTTTGGCAGTAGGTTTGCTCCTGAGACCTTGCCAGGTGTAGGTGAGCATTCTGCCATATGCCAGTTAACCACCTGATATATAACATTTACACAGTACAAAAATAGTGGCAATGTAACAGAAAATTCCTACATGCAACACCAAAAGAAACAGATATTTGTCAATGCTGAATGTTGACTGCATTTATAATAAACTACAACAGGATGGAAGGACAGAGAGAGAGAGAGAGAATTATGAGACACCATATACCCGACAGACACACTGAAAAATTAACACCAAAGAGTAGTAGTTCTGTGAAGCCACATTGTATATATGCCATCAGAACATTCATGGAAAAAAAAAATTATGATGCCAAAAATCTGGATGAGTACTGAAACTATCTTCTATTATTTGTACTACATTTTTATAATGCTTTTGCTGCAGCACACTGTGCATACCTCATATTATTTTAAACTCTCTTTACGAACACATTTTTTAGAAGTACCTGCTCTTTTCTCCCCAACTTTCCTTTGTAAATGGGCTCTGCACTGTAGCGACTAATTCATTTAACAAAATATAACAAAGTAAAATGTTTCAAGTGCATGTTAATTTCTTAAATATATTGTGTAATACACAAGCACTAATGACATGTATAGCCAAAGTATTCTAAAACTATTCCAAATAATCTTACTATGCAAATATAATCAACAATTTCTGTGTTACTATCAGAAAATCTGTTTTGTTTTTTTTTTTTCAGAAAACTGTGCTGTACATTTGTATTAAATAAAATGCAGGGGGCATAAGTCAAAAAAACCACAACACAAAATGTAGAAGGAAAACATAATGGAACAAGATGAAAATCTGTGTTGAAGGAAAACACAAGTGAACAAAATACAACTCTGTAAAACCATTTTTGTCTTACTTAATTTTAAAATACATTGCAGAGGCATTTGCCACTGACTTGGATTGGTGAATAGGAAATTAATCCCGGGTTTGGCACCTATGTCTCTAATGGACACAGGCAACCTGTAAATGGTTCATCTCCCAGGCCCCTTGCTTGTAAATGTTTCATCACCCAAACCCCTGCTTACACATATTAAGGGTATCTTAGCTTGTCAGAGATTTGGGATGTATGGCTAGGCTTAAAAAGACCCTTGTGTTCGTTAGCCTAGTAAACACCTATGAACCTAGGAAGTTCACCAAACTTCCTCATACTGGGTAGTGCTTTGCTCCAGGGAAGGATTTTGCCACCTCCTATATGCTAACTTCTGGCTCATTTCCAAAGTTTAAGTACAACACAGTGACCTTAAGCTATGGTTAACTGGTGGCTGAAGTCAAAGCTGAACCCTGAACCAAAGTTTCCAAAGTTATTGAGGATTTCCAATATTTTTATCAATGCTCCCTTTATTTATTACTTTTTATTAACATCAGTTAACTGGGAATGTCCAAGGGTCTATTTTCATTGGAATCTTGGGGCAAAACATCCAAAATATATTCATGTGGAGAATAGAACAATCAAAATTAAATTGTATACTAATGAGAGCTAGAATGTGAACCAAACTAGTACAATGATAGTAGAAAAGACGAATAAGACTATATAGACAAGAGGTAGAGGTTAGATAGTATAAAATTGAGTAAGACACTAAGTAGGGAGAGCAATAATAAATGTATAAACATGTAACTATGATAACAAATGTATGACGGGAAATTTAAAACATGAGATAATACCATAACACTTTATATAAGAGCATCAAGCAGACCATATAAGAGGCAATATAATACTGTCTAATAAATATTTTTCAAAGTTTTATGTTAGCATGTTCTTCCTTAGTGACATGTCCAGCAAGAATAGAACAAGTCCTTCAGTATTTGTTTAAAACATGTTTGTGTGAGACTTTTCTTCATGTAAGTGGGGATTTATTCTAAAACTTATTAATACAAACAGGGCAGTAAGCATCAATAAATGTATTTCTGGATTTAGGACTGGACATAGGATGACCATGAGCACATCTGAAATTTACTTTCTATCATAATCCATTTACCAGGTCACCAAAGCCATGACAAAACTTGCTCCTTCTCACAATGAGTCAAAAATTGAACCAAAAACACTCGTAGGCATCAATACACTTGATCTAACAATCATGACAGAAGCCAATATGCTTTCCTAACTGTTTAGAAAAGCCAGACCATTGTACCATTTTGGTTTTCACAAATTTGAGACAGTCAAAACTTTCCTCTCCTTCAACACTCCACTAAGTCTCATACTGTACCTCATTGCCTTTTATTACAAATCAGTCAACATTTGTTTGAAATAAACTATTTGACTACTTAATTCTGCCAACTTATTTTATATATCTGATATTTACTACTATAGAGGCAATATGGCATTGGAATAATCTTTCAAAAACTCACTAGAATAAATCAAGTGCTATGACACAGAGGGCTAAAGCCCTGACTGAGACCCAGATAACTCAAATTCAACAGTGGCCTGGTCAATAGATGAAGAGCTGTACTGGGAAGGATAGGATTTATGACTTACCCATCCTGGGAGGGAGAAATTGGTGGATTCCTGGTGCTCCTGTGTAGGTCGAGGCTTGCATGACAGCAGGGGCCATTACTGAGTTAATATAGGCTTGGTGCTCATATTCCAGTGATGGTGTTACTTGGGACATATGTGCGTAAGCATATATGCATTTGCAAGGGTGTAGGAAGTCTCCTCAGTGACACAGATGCTCACAGCAGCCTCCAGGGGATAGTGTTAAGTCACATACAGAAACATCCCATAATCTCTGCTCTAAATTATATAGTCTGCTGAGGAGATAATGTTGGGTAGTTTCTTGGCATGGAAACTGTTAGAGTCCATGCTGAGATATGATGGCCCCAGTCTGAGGGGGGTGAGTTGGCATGATGGTTAAGGTCTTTACCTTATGGATACAAGGTACAGGGTTTGATTTTGACCTCTGGTTACTAGATAGGCTTATAGTCGTCTGCAGACTGATAGCATAGTATGAACCTATGAACCACAAGAAGGCGTTGGCCATAGGGACAAAGTCACAGCCTCCATCCATAGACGGATGCCCAAGCATAGGCAAGGGCATCTCTTCAATGGTTGTCTGAATGACAGTCCTTTCTGGTCAGCTCTCAGTGTGAATTCAGCCCCACTACATAGAGAATAAATGGCCTCAAGATTCTTTGCAAGAGAGATTGATAAATGACAAGCGTGGTGGGAAAAAGCAAATATAAAAATACTGGTATCATTATCACATCCATCTCTGACTTCCCTAGACTCATTACTTATGGATGGTTGCCATCTTTGATGATAGATGATGTCATATCAGCAAAATGTCCTGGTCTTCTTTTGGAGCTTTCACACACACACACACACACACACACACACACACACACACACACACACACACACACACACACACACACACACACAAACACACACACACACACACACACAGTTCTTTGTTATTTTTATCCAGCTTCATGGATTTAATACTCCCCCAAAAAACTACCCCTGGAATGAAAGTTAGCATGAAAGTCAAGCCAAATACTCAAATAATAGCATAAAATGTCCAGTCTTTTTAGTGCAACTAAAGGGAGGGACCAACCTCATTACTAACCTCTGCTTCCAGTCACCTAAGTATTTGAACTTCAGACTGAGCAAACTTCAAACAGGCTGTTGATGTGAAAGTCATTGATGCAAATGTCTTTGTGAATTACTTTCAACTATTGTCCTTTTAGTTAAAAAAAATCAGTACTTTATTGCTATTGTTTACCATTTTTATTTTCACTATTTCTATTACTGTTCCATTACTTTATTTTGTTTATTTATTTATTTATTTGACATTTGTTAACCGGTTTGGTCCAACTGGGTAGAGACCCCTTTTCAGTGGAGACCTGAGGAGAAAAGCTCCACAACAAAACAACAGATAGTAAACAGTAGTAGATAACAGTTATAAGATTGCTTAATATGATTAAAAAAGTAACATTTATAAAGTTACCAACAGGATAATCAAAAATATATACATAGGATCATAGGAAGTTACTAGGCTATTGGCCCTGAAGTCCTTATAAGCCTCGCCAAGAGTTTAGCCCATGCATAGACAAATCAGCAGCTGATACCCCTGTTCAGCAGGGACACTGGTGGAATCCCAGGGGTGTATTTTCTATTTCCCATCCAGTTATCCAGATTCTGCTTAAAAAGAGGTAAAGAGGTACTCTTCTTGACATGGAGAGGGAGTCTATTCCATAGATGGGGGTCTCTGGGACACAAATCTGTCCCACCAGCAAGTCCTATTGATGTCACCGACCAGGTTGAGGCCATGTGTGCAGGTTACTCGAGTGAAGCTTGACTTGCAGATATGCAGCAGTCCCATCAAGGCGAGGTCTGAGATCACCTTGTATGCCAGACAGAGGTCACCTCTGAGGAGCCTGTATGAAACAGAGTAGAGGCATAGGTCTCTCCAGCTGCTGCATGTGCTTTGCAAGGTACATGCCGAATGGGGCGTTGTACTCAGCAATAGGCTTTATAAGGGATGAATATAGGGATGTTATGACTTCCTTGTACCTGGATGAGATACCCTTACTTATGAGGTGGGCCATGTAGAAAGGTTTCCGTACAATGGAGGCAACACGGTGGTCGAAAGTCAGGCTGCTATCAGTCTGGGTGCCCAAATCCCTCACGAGTGACTGCGTGCTTTGAATGTTGTTATTAATGTGATAATTTGTGAGGACATCTCTCTCCCTAAAGGGGATGATGATGCATTTTTTTTGTATTCAGCTTGAGGCCATGTTTCTGGCACCAGTCATTTGTTTGGGTGAGATCCTCTTGGCGGATGTCCACATCACTAAGGGAATTGATGGCAGCACCCAGCTTGCAGTCTTCTGCAAACTTGGTCAGCCATAGTCCACTGGTTTTGGCCTGTACCTCAGAAAAGTATATCCCAAATAACAGAGGTCCCAAGACCAAACTCTGGAGTATGCCACTTGATAAAGTTCTGCTGCTTGAGGTGGCTTCCCCTATTTTGACTAGGTGGGTTCTATCATTGAGCCAGTCGGTTACCCATCTGGTAACATACATATTGATGCCTAGTTGAGAGAGTTTATCTATTATGCCTGAGTGGGGAATAGTCTCGAAGGCTTTGGCCAGATCAAGGTAGGCGGTGTGCACTGTTTTCCCCTCATCCATGGCTTTGGTGACTGTCTCAAAAAATGAAAACAAGTTTAACAGACATGACCTCCCCTTGATGAAGCCAAACTATGTGGGATGAAGTGTTTGGAGGTTGCCAGTGTCCTTGTTAATGAGGTCCATGATAATCCTTTCCATGGACTTGCATATTGGGCTAGTTAGGCTGATGGGTCTATAATTTCCCGGATCAGTGGATGCTACACCCTTTTGGAAGGGATGACAGTGGTTGTCCTCCACTTAGCTGGGACAAAACTGATACTCAGGCTTTGGTTGAATAGAGTGCCTTATGGTGCTGCAAGTTACTGCCTGAGTTCATGTAGGATGCAACCTGGGATGTTATCAAGTCCCATGGAGACTGTAATTTTTGCCTTTGAGAGAGCAGTGATGACCTGATCCCTAGATATAAGGGGAAGAGGGCAGGTACTGGGAATGTCCTGATGTACTTATGGGGGTACAGAGGGGTGAAATTTTTGCTGAATCTGTCAGCCAGCAAGTTTGCTATGTCTACGGCATTTGTATATGTGGTGTCCTTGACCATCAGTTCTGAACAGATCTGGGTGCTACCTTTGAGATTACGTACATATGTGAAGAAGGCCTTATGATTGCCTCTAGTAGATGTGGCCAATTTGGACTTGAAGTTTGCTTTGGAGAATTTCACTAGTGCTCTTATTTGCTTTTTTAGGCTAAGGAGAGATTGCTTCCAATTGGGCACCTGCTCCTTCTTGTTCCTGGTCAGCAATGTTTTTCTTTTGTTATAGAGTTTATTTATTGCAGATGTCCACCAGACAGGTTTACTCTTCCTTGTGGAGGATGATTTAGTCCTGTCAGGTATTCCTGATTCCATGCATCTATATAAACGTTCGTATAGTAATTTGGTATAGTTTTGGATACTGGTGCCAGTTCCTAAAGAGGGGGAGGGGGCTGTGAAGCTGTTTATACCATCCCTCAGGAAGCTGCAATCAGCTCTGGAGAAGTTTTTTTGACTGACCCTAGCTAGAGGGGGGTCGGGGGAGATGGTGACTTCAAACATGACCACTTTACGGTCGGATCTTACAAGGGAGGATGATACTGCAGGGACAAGGAATTTTATACATATATATATATATATATATATATATATATATATATTTTTTTTTTAGAAGAAACAAGTAAATGATTAGACAAATGACAAAATGTGTTGTGCATAATACATTTTAGCCAATGGTACAACGGATGGAGTGCTACAGAAATAAGGTGTATAATAGTGCAGGGAGACAATACTATGATAATAAGAGTAGTAAGTCAACAAGGAAGATAGGTACAGTGAGAGGTTGGATAAAAAGTAGCTGCAGGAAGAAAAAAGTCAGGAAGAAAGTGCTGTAATGATAGCAGTAATTGGCCAGCAAGGAAGACAGGTGCAGTGAGAGGTTGGATAAAAGTAACAACAGGAAGAAAAATGTCACTGGCATTAGGTAGGGGAAATAAGCACCTATGTAGGAGGTATGCAAAAGAGTAGGATAGTAGAACCAGGTTGGATAACAGTTTGCATTATTATAGTCTAATTCAATTTTATAGATGTTGCAGTTATGAGAGGGTGAGTAGTAGGCAGAATGCATAACAAGTAGAAAAATAATTTATTTGGGTCATTGCAAGGACATAACCATGCCTTACAGTAGGTATCTTTAAGTGCTATTTTGAAGGAGCTGAAATTAGTGATAGATCTGACATGTAGTGGTAGTCTGTTTGAGGCATGTGAAATGGAGTAGCTGTAGAGTAGTTTGTTAATATTTTTATTAGGCTTATAAACTTGTAAAAGGTTCTGTTCAGAACTACAGAGAGCACAGATGGGAGTATAAGGCTGAATGAGAGAATAGAGAGAGGGGCAGATAGATGGATCATGTATGATTGAGTGAGCTGTGAGAAGCTGGGGTAATAGAATTTGGTTCTGAAATTCAAGCCATTGCAGGTGTTTTAGGGGTATACAGTGATGGGTGTGATAGGGTGGATAAGTAGCTAATCTAGCAATTTTGTTATAGGTAAGTTTTAGTTTAGTCAGGAGACTAGAATAGAGATTTGTAAGTATGGTGGCTGCATAGAATAACATATTCATTTAATGATCTACTCTCGATTGCTATGTCCATTTCTTTACTCATTTCTTTTCTTCTAAGCAGTTTGTGACTAAAAAAGGACCATTTGCTACAATCCCATTTATTTAACTACAAAAATAATTCAATTAATTAATATATAAATGCTTTAATTTAGTGGATTAAACTGGTGCTATAACACTTTATGACTAGAGCCAATGGATAAACAGATGTTTAACCTTTACTGAAGCATGACAAACCTAACCCTATTCTCATCATCATCACCATCATCGACCCCCTTTTTCCCATTTTCTAAGTGAGGTAATGGGGTTGTGTGTTGTGTCAGCTGTCGCCATCTGTCCTTCTCTATTCAATGCAATTCTCCTGTCTTCTTCAACACTCATTCCTGAATGTTGCAGGTCTTCTCTCACATGTCCATCCACTTCTTTGCTGGATGCCCTCATTTCCTCTTGCCTGTTCCAAATCTTCCTCACAGATTGTCTTCTGCATTTCTGCATGTGTCCAAACCACTATAATCTGTTCTCTTTGACCTTTTCTGCAATTGGAGTTACTTTGGCTTCTGCTCTTGAGTCCTCATTTCATCTGTCCCACAGTGTGAATCCTATCACACATCTCAGGTACTTCACCTGTGACACTTCTAGTTTCCTCAACTGTACTGCCTTCAGTACCCAGGTTTCTGTACCATACAGTAGTACTAATTGTACCACTGTTTTGTACACCTTGCTTTTCAGCTTTTTTGGCATTCTTCTGTTATATACTACACTACACCTGACACTCTGTGCTAGTTGGCTGCATCCCCTCTGATTCCAGCTTTGACCTTATCATTCAGACTTCTCCGCTCCTCAATCACCCCTCCCAGATACTATAAGGTGTTAACCTGTTCCATTATTTTCCCTCCTATCTCAGTTCTCATTTTCTGATTTCCCCCATTTGCTGCCATTACAACTCTCAACTATACTCAGTTTAATCCCATGTGCCTTCAGTTTTTGCATTCAATTCCCTATCCTTTGCTGAAGTTCTTGCTCATAGTTGGCCTATAATGCCACATTGTCTGGCTTGTTTGCTAATGTAGTCCATCGCCGTGGGCTCACAGCTGAACTCTGATGTGTACCCACTCCCACTGGAAACACCTCTGTGAGGCTAAACACTGTTCATACTTGAGTCATTGGGTCCTTGGACATAGCTTGCACTAATTCTAGCAATGTTTCTGGGACTTTGTATCACTGCAGGCCTGCCAAATTCAGCTTTCTTGGGACCTTTTCATATGCTTTCTCCAAGTCTAGGAATGCCCAGTTGGACTCTTTCCTGATCACCAGCTTCTGCTCATCTGTCTCACTGCAAACATCAGGTCAGTTGTGCTGCATCCTGATCTGAATCCAAACTGCTCATCTCCCATCTTGCTTTCTACTTCTCTGCATATTCATTTATTCATCAGCTTCTTCAGAACTTTCATGCAACGTGACAGGAGCTGGATACCTCTGTACTGCCCACAGTTGTGAATGTCTCCTTTGTTCTTGATCACCGGCACTAGTATGCTTATTCCCCAGTCATCTGGGATATGTCTTCCTCTCTCTACTGTTATGAGTATCCTCAGGAGCCATTTATCTTCTATCTTACCCAGTATCATGATCATACCTGTTGTGACCTCATTTGAGCCTGCTGCTTTCTCTGACTTCATTTTCCTTAGTGCTGTTCTTATGTCTTCTATCATGGGCTCCTCCTCTTCTCTCATCATAGGGTGTGTCTGTGGTAGAACATCTTCTGTGGAGTTTTCTTCATTCAAAAGGTGCTGGAAGTAAACCTTCCATCTGCCTTTGATGTCCTGCAGGCTGGTGAGAAGCTGGTAGAGTGCCTCGGAAGCCTCTGAAGCCTTGTTCTTTGCTATTGCAAATCCTTTCTGAACCTCTTTGTTAGCCAGCCAGTATTCTTTCCTAGCCTGGTCCATCTTTTCTATCTCCCACTTTTTCCTGCACTCCTTCATTTTTTGATGACTTCCTGGACTTCTGCATTCCACCACCAGCTTTTCTTATGTACCTCATTTCCATACCTTGCTTGGCTGCATATCGGTTCTATAGTCCTCACACATGCTGATTTGAGGTGCTGCTGT
Organism: Protopterus annectens; assembly: GCF_019279795.1. Taxonomy (NCBI): domain Eukaryota; kingdom Metazoa; phylum Chordata; order Ceratodontiformes; family Protopteridae; genus Protopterus; species Protopterus annectens. The sequence goes on along the minus strand of NC_056730.1, from coordinate 1,124,615,886 downwards.
TCTCCTTCTTCTTCTTCAACTCCACGTATTTCCTCTTCTTCTTGAGGTGCTAGAGACCTATGTAGTTCCATGAACCATTTACCTTTGTCTCCAGTCAACTTACAGCTCTTCAGCCTGGTCTCTGTTGACCCTAGAGCCTTCTCTGACTACTGCTTGCAGCTGATTGTGGCAACCAGTGGTTTATGCTATGGGCAGACTGTGTCACTGGGGATGACTTTGCAATTGCTGATTTTACCCCAATACCCTTTACTTACTAGGAGGAATCTATCTGAGTTGAATGTTGGCACTTTTGTATGTGATCTTGTGACTATGTCTCTTTCTGAACCATGTGTTGGATACCATCAAACCATTTGTCAGACAGAAGTCTAGAATGGCCTTTCTTTCTTTGTTCCTGTTGCCCTTTTCATGTGGTCCCAGTCAGTCCTCATATCCTGTTCTTTCTGTCCTGATATGTGCATTCAAGACACCCATTACCAACACCAGTTGATGTTGCCTCCTTTATCTAGTAGGTCCTGCAACTGCTGCCTGATGCACCCTTTTCCTTACTATCACAACCTTGCTTTGAGGCATAGGCTGAGATTATGAATACTGCAATATAATTAGCCTGGAGCTGATTGCCATGAGTCTATCATTAATTCTGAAGTCTCTCCCTCACCACAATTCCCACACCCTTTCTAGTCTGTCCTCCTCTGGAGTAGTAGTCTCTGGATCCCAGGCCAAGTGACTTTGCTGCATTGCCCTTCCATCTTGTCCCCTGAATACATAGGATGTCCAGCCTCCTCCTTACCATCATATCATCCACTTCCAAGCTCCATCCTGTCAGTGAACCTACATTAAGTGTAGCAATTATTTCTTCTAGCAAAACATAACCCTGTATATAACTTTAAGTGAATTAATTGTCATACCTGGACAGCTTCGCAATAAGATACAAGTCATGTGCAGTATGCTGTGCACCATTTGTTTAATAAGCATCACACATAAGGGAGTTTATATTTCACAGATTCCAAGTTTAGCAGTATTTACAGGTCATATTTTTACAATAACAGCATTAATTCAAAGCAATAACATCATATGACAACACCGTGGAAAACTGACAGGGATTTAAGAGTGGTTAACAGTATATGAAAAGTCCAAATCACCACAGCCCAGCACCAGATGACCAACTTATACTAACATATTTCTGCCATAACATGGCTGATCTGCTGTATAATATGTTTTCTCAAAGAGATACAACAGCACATCCCAGGGTACACTTAGTTAGACACACTGCTCCAACAACATCTGCCCTGTCCCCCACACAGTGATGCAGCTGAGCTCCTGCCAGTGAAAGCTCTTAGTCACCTCAACCCTCCATTAGCTTATATGCAAAGGAGGTGTCTTCTGCAGTCAAGGGCAATAAGTTAAAATGTTTATGAATCACTCTTGTCGATGACTAAAGAAGAACGTATATGATAGCAATGCCATAGGCAAGAACTAAGGTCCACTGGTATTGACTCCCACACCCCACCTCTGTCTGCTGGAAGCTAACCCCAGTTGAGCCTACACTGTGGGACACACAATGTGCCTGCCCATTGAAAACAGGCTCTGTGTACATCCTGTAGGCACATGAATACCTAGTCCCTACCACAGATGCACCAGTGTGTGGATTATGAATGCATTGGGGAGGCATGTCATTAATGTGATCTGTGTTTATGAATCACATTAATGATATAACTTCAGACTAAACACAGTGCTACTGTAAACCTGATGCCTTTGTTAACACTGGCTGTGATTTTAGTTTCATGAAAATATCATAATTCATGATGTTCCACAATATCCCTGAATCTGTTGTTATTCTTATGATTTGATCATGCAAATTAGCTGTCACAATTGTCTAACACTTTGATATATCTCATTGATTATATGTATAAGGTCTATATTAGATACTCGAAGAGACATTTTATCAAATGGCAATGCCTCTTCATTGACCCGTAAACCACGAAAACACAAAACAGCGAATGTGCATATAAACAATTTATTTCCCTGGAAAAGAAATCACTTACCCTAAACAAAAAAAACACGTCACTACAAACAATACAAAGTGGGGGCTTCACCCCACAACACCACCCAACATGGGGGGGGCTGTGCTCCCCACACTCACCCTAACTAAATATACCAACACAGAGATTGCACTACAGTGGGGAAAATGGCAAAGTAACAGAGGTGGCCAAGCAATTTCTTTCCCAGGGAAAGAAATCACTTATATGACCGTTCGCTGTTTTGTGTTTTCGTTATTTAATGGTCGATGAAGAGGCATTCGATGAAGCTCCTCTTCAAGTATATAATAGGAACCCTGTGTATACATACACAACTCTAACCTCTCATTTTGCCCTATGTCATTTGCTGTTTGTGAATGGGAAAATGTACTGCTTTGACTGATGCTTAGAATTTCACCACAATAAACAGTTGCTGGCATCTTGTAATAGTGATTAGGCTTACAGAAGACTGATAAGGTGATAAGGTGCATGTTGCATTGTTAGCATTTTCTCCCGCTTCCCTAGTCTCACAGGTGGAGGGTGACCCCCTATGAATGAAGCTGATGACTTCTCCCTTGTAAAAAATGTTTTTTGTGTTTTGCAACCATGTGAGTATTACTGTTTTTGGCCAGCAACCTCCAAAGATTATAGATGTTTTGGGGTCAAACAATCACATATCGATTAAACAAGATGTGACTATTCATAATAAATATTTTTTCAATCATTTTCTCTGAGGTCTGCAACCTTTCTTAAATAATTTATGAATATTTGCTCCATTTCTTATATACTTAATTTCTTTTAACATACTGTTATATTTTGTTCCTAGAAATTATTATAAAAATGCTTTGAATTTTTAAACAAATCATATTTTGTTCTTTTTGCTGGGCATTCTCCTATGTGTAGATAACATCTCCCATATTATTTACAGACATTACCTCACCCATTCTTTCTAAATGAGTTTATTTTCTTTCCTTTGTTGTTGCAGTACTCTCCTTGTCATGTTTTGTACCTGTAGTGATACTTTATATTTCATCATTTCTTCTTTGCAAACATTATTCCCCCCACCATCTTTGAAATTCCTAGCGACCTTGTATAGTCTAGTATGCTCCCAAGTATAATTCAGATCAATTTCATCTCATGATTTTCTATTTTTTGAGTTGACATTTTTATTGGCATTTAAGTCTACATCTAAGTCAATGAAACTGTCCCAAGGTCTTTAAGTCTTACGAAGAGCATATCTGTTGATTTTTGACTGTTGTGAACTGCATTACTGAATTTGTGTATGTCAAACTATACATTTTTCTCAGATGAAAGTATTTTGTTAGTTTTTACTGCACTAAATTTATCTGCCTCATCAGATGTTGTCACTTATTCTATAGACTGTTTCTCCCTGCTAAATATGACAGAAATGCCTTCTGGTATGTTTCATTTCTAATGTTTGATGCAGTTAACTGACTGTTAAATCTAGCCTGCCACGTGTGCCATTGTTTCCCTAGACAGAGTGTCTCTATCTCTATGTCAGATTATTCTGGTGGACTCTTGAGCCTGAAGTACCATTATAAATGTATTAGTGTTCTCAAGCAATTTTACTCTTTGTTTTGTTCTTGAGTTTGTTAACAGATATGGTTATCCTTTTATGCAATTTGCTTCTTTATTCTTTCTCATATACTTGGGCGGCCATGGTGGTGCAGCGGTTAGCATTGCTGCCTCACAGCAAGAGGTTCTCTGGTTCGATTCTCAGCTGGGGTGCCTTCTGTGTGAAGTCTGCATGTCCTCCCTGTGGTCACATGGGTTTCCTCTAGGTGCTTTGGTTTCATCCCAAAGATGTGCAGTAGGTGGATTAGACACTCTAAATTGGCCCTAGGTGTGTGTGTGTGGCTCCTGTGGAAGGTTGGGTGCCAGGCTGGCAACTTACCACTATAAAACTCCACTGCCAATCATGAGCAGACAGATGATCCACTGTGGCAACCCCTAACCAGGAAAAGCCAAAAGAAGAGTTCTCATATACTCTCTGTGCTTGCTTCAAGTTTTTTACAACCTTTTAGTTTCTCCTTATAAACAGCATTAGAAGACAAACACACAAAAAGTGAGTATTCCCATCAGAAATCTTTCTTTAAATTTATGTTCTGACTTTGTTTTTTTATTGTTTGTCTCTATGAGTTTCTTTCTTTCTTACAGCTATTTTCTTTATGTGTTTGTAACTCACTTCCAGTTTCTTCATGTTCTCATGTCTAAAGGTTCAGTTTAGTTTGGTCTGGCAGAAGAGAAAAGTAGTCACTAACCTGCCATTGACAGCATAAAGATGTGGCAGGAGTGTAGCAGGGCTGACCGCTTGGCACACTGAAGGTCAACAGATATCTATAATAAAATAACACACTTCAATGTGCAAACGTTCTACACGATGATCCATTTTGCAGGCATCACATTACCCTCCTAATTACATCTCTTCAGCTAGCACCTTCAAATGTATATAAAGGCACAAAACACTTCAGTTTAATCACTGAAACTATAGCATTTATGAGTAACACAAATGATGCAATAAGTCATGCGTGTTAATTTCCCATGACCACACTATGGACTAGTTGGATTACTTCACAGTTTTTCTCTGGGGCTTCTGAAGGGCTATAGCAATGGTTTGATGAAGTAGTGTCTAAGAATGAAGCACTGTTGCTGGGCTAAAGACACTAATGGGTAAAACGTCCATATCCTTGAAGTTCCTCCAAAGACCATGGACCCTAAATAGCATATTGACAACAAAGGCCCCCTCTCTGAGAACACACACATCACTAAGCCGATACCAGCACTGCAAATGGATGTGGTACAGTATATTTCTAAGTCAGTGATGACAGCAAGCTCAAAGGAAAAGGAAGATCAAAATGATGTCAGAACTTATAACTATAATTACTGTTAATTATGCAATCTACAGTGGTATAAATGTTATATAAACCAAAAAAGAGAGACTACAAACCAAAATGAATTTTCTTATGCTATACTTCAAATTATTACAGCACATTGGGTCAGTGTTATAGTGAAATACCAACATCTCAGTCAATCTCGCATTGTTCATGAATGCAAGCTTAGGAAACACATATCTTTGTAGGACTTGTAATCATCTTAAAAGCAGACATGCCTCATGCTGGTCAAAGTAAGCCCTTGAACCGCATACATCATAACACATATGGCAACAAACGTTTCATTCAGACACCTAATGAACAAGAAATCCATACATAAAATTTGGTTCAAAACACTCTGACATTTAATGAGAAGATACAGCTGTACTGCGAAGTGTTTTCTTAAGGGGGTTGCAGGTCTGTAAAATTACATTTTAGGTTATATTTTAGTGAGTTTCACCTATTACATTGTATCATGAAATGCAGACATTTGACAAGGGCAAAATGAAATGTATAATGGCAGATGAGAAGACCTATCTCTAAAACCATTGTGTGTATAGATCTATTTTACAGGCAAATATTCTGTTATTTCCATATTTTATAATGTATTTACCATGGTGCATCTGACAGATGCATTGAGAAGTGCATTCTGCTGAGTACCTAGAATATGTCCGCCTTCTCCCTATGTAGAAATGTTCTTACTAGAAGACACTACCTACATTAAGGTTTTGTTGCCAAGAAACTAACAAGACATTTCGTCTAGCATTCAAAATTAAAATTCTTTAGATCTGCTTTCAGTTTTGAACATGTCTGTTTTAAAATGAATACCACCCTTATGTTTTACTAATTTATGTTGCTCAAAGGTATTAATATGTTTCAGTATATGTATATATATATATATATATATATATATATATATATATATATATATATATATATATATATATATATATACAGAGAGTGTGTTTATTTATTTATTTATTTATATTTGTTGACCCGGAGTGTCTGACTGGACGTAGGTCCATTTTCAGCGGAGGCCCGGGGAGAAAAGCTCCACAATTAAAATAGACAGTAGTTACATTGGATTACATAGCGATTAACAATTTACATAGCAATTACTTACAACATATTTACAGATGAAGAACATAGTACATCAGTAGACAACTAGAATCTTTATCTGTGAAGTACATAACAGACATTAACAAATGTTACAAGAAGAAGTTCCTGCTGTATAATAAGTACTGGCTTATGAGCATCTGAGCTTACTATAATTAAGGTAGTTAGTGGAGTGGAAAGAAAGGTAGTGGTTGGATGGGGTGGGTGATATTAGAGTAAGAGAGCCAGCATGTTTTTAGGTGCACTTTTAGTAAAGTTTTGAAGTGGGTGCATGATGGTATGGAGGTAATTGTGGGTGGGAGGGAGTTCCATAATTTGGCTATGACGCAAGAGAATAGTGCTTCACCAGCTGAGTTATTGGCTTTAGTGATCTGCAATTGATTTTTGTTGCTGGATCTTAGTGGTCTGGTGGTGCGATAGGGTTGGAGTAGATTCTGGAGGGATGGGACATTTAGTGGATGGTTTACTAGTTTGTGGGCGAGTGAGAGTTGATACCATTGAAGAAGGTGACGGAGTTCAAGCCAGCCCAGTTCAGCAAGTGAGAGACAGTGGTGACTACGGTAGGATGCCCCTGTGGCGAATTTGGCGATTTTGTTGTAGCAGGTCTCTAGCTTGTTTAGATCGCATTGCCTTAGGTTGGTATATATTGGAGAGGCATAAAGTAGGGTGGAGATAAGGCGGGAATTTGCTATTGAAATCTTTGCTGCTTTGGTGAGAAGTTGCTTATTTCTGTATAGCACGCCTAGTTTTTTGTGGACTTTTTTTATGGTCATGGATATGTGAATGTCAAATTTTAGTTTATTGTCTATTTCCACTCCTAGCAATTTGGTATGTACAGTTGGGTATATAGTGGTGTTGTCTTTTGCTGTGATGTTAAAGTGAGAGTTGTTTTGAGTATGTTTGGTAGGTTGGAAGATGAGTAGTTTAGTTTTGTTTGGGTTGAGTATTAATTGGGCATTGGATAACCAAGTTTCAACAGAGGAAAATGCTTCCTGTGTGACTTTTTGCAGTTTGGGTAGGGACTGGGCTGAGCAGATGATGGCCAAGTCATCTGCGTATTGTATGAATGTGTCATGTTTGGTGGCAGAGGCTAGATTATTGGTGAAAACAGAGAAGAGTAGGGGTCCAAGGATGGATCCTTGGGGAACCCCTATGGAGACAGGTAGTTGGGGAGATATGTCATTCTGCCATACAATGGATTGTTGGCGGTCAGACAGGTAACTGTGACACCAGTCGGTGACTGATTGTGAGAAGGATAGGTTATTGAGGACAGAGATAAGTTGTTTGTGTGGGACCATGTCAAATGCTTTAGATAGGTCTAGGAAAGTAGCAGAGGAGAGATAGCCATTGTTTTTATGCTGAAGGATAGTGTTAGTAAAGGACAGTAAAGCAGTGGTGGTACTATGGTTTGGTCGGAAACCATGCTGAGTATTGGAAAGGAGGTTGTTAGTAAGGACGTAGTCTGAGACCTGAGAGTGTATGCATCTCTCTAGTATTTTGGAGAGTGGAGAGAGAATAGCTATGGGGCGGTAATTGGTTAGTTCTGTGGCGGGTCCGCCCTTGTGGAGGGGAATTATATGTGATACTTTCCACAGTGTGGGAACGTAACTTTCTGACAGAGATCGGTTAATCAAGATGGATACTGGGTAGGCCAGAGCATCAGCTGCGATTTGTAGGTATTCACTTGGGAGGTTGTCTGCTGCTAATCTGGTGAGCTAAAGTTTAGTTAAGAGTTTTTTTATGTTGAAGGTAGGTACAGGAGTAAAAGAGAAGGCAGTGGGGAGATTACTAGTTGAAGGTGTGGGTTGGAGGGGAGGGGGGTTGTGTTGTTTAGCTAGTGATAGTATGGTTTGTGTGAAGTGTGTGTTGAATGAGGTAGCAATATTTTCTGAGGAGTGAGGGATGTTAGGAGGAGGGATACTGACTTTACCTGGGTGGAGGATGGAGTTTATGGAGGACCAGAATTGTTTGGGGCTGTGTTGGGAGGAGTCTAGGGCAGACTGGTAGTATTGGAATTTGTCCTGTTTTATTAGCTTTTTGACTCTATTGCGTAGTTCTAGGAATTTCTGTCTAGTTGAGGGGGTTTTGGTTTTGCGCCAGTGCTCCCAGCCTTTATCTCTGTTTTTCATTTCTGACTTAGTGGTTTTCTGTAGCCATGGGGAGGGTTGTGCTTTGATTCTGGAAAGACTTATGGGGGCATGGTAATTAAGGATGCTCAGGAAGGTAGTATTAAAGAATTCAACTGCGTCATCAAGACTGAGGTACTTTAGAGGATGACAGTTACATTCTCTGAGGGATGAGATGAATGTGAGTAGGTTAAAGTTTAGCTTTTTTGCGTATTTGACAGTAGATGACAGGTTTAGCTTGATATAGGTATTTTTTGAGTAGGAATGTTGGGGAGTGATCGCTGAGGCTATCTGATAAGCAGCCCGCTATATATGACTAGGGGCTCTTACTGACTAGTATCCAGTCCAGGGTAGTGTGCTTGCTGGAGATTTTATTTATCCTGGTTGGCGACTGGACTAGTTGGGTGAAGCCATGAAGGTTTACATGATGGGTTGGATGGTTGCCAGAACAGGATTGCCAGTCAATACTGAAATCACCTAAAATGATAGTTTCTTGGGGGAGATGGTGGGTAGACCAGCTGAGGAGGTTTTCTAGTGGAGGGATGTTTTGGGCAGGTGGGAATTAGCATCCAATTATGTTGATGGTTTTGTTTTGGTTTATTTTGAGGTTGGTATATAGTATTTCTTCTTTGCCTATTTGTGGAGCTGATGATTTTAAGATCTGGATGTTTAGATGCTGTTTAAATATTATAGCTACACCGCCTCCTTTCTTGTTTAGCCAGTCTACTCTTAGTATGCCATAACCTGTAGGGAGTATTTGCTCACTGGTAATGTGAGGTTTTAGCCAGGTTTCTATCAGGATGACTATATCTGGGGAGTACAATCTATGGTGGCATGGAGTTCATGGACTTTGTTGGATATACTTCTAATATTTATATATATATATATATATATATATATATATATATATATATATATATATATATGTGTGTGTGTGTGTGTGTGTGTGTGTGTGTGTGTGTGTATATATATCTATATATATATCTATATATATATATTTATGTATATATATATATATATATATATATATATATATATATATATATATATATATATATGGTTCTACCTCAGTTAGACGACAAGACGACACGCCGGAACATCGACATGGAAATCGCGAGTCCCAGAAGATCGACAGTTCAGAAGACCGACGCGACGGGCCCCAGAAGATCGACAGTTCAGAAGACCGACCCGACGGATGAAAGCACCGACGCCGAGGATGCTGACATGGGAAAAGGCTGTGTAAGTATGCAGTAGTGACGGACGTTAGGGTGTGAGTAAGGTAAGTGTGGATATTGACGGTCTGTGGGGATAGGGGTGGGTTAAGTGAGTTAGGGTTAGGGAGCGGGTCAGGTAAGTGTGCGGTAGTGATTGTGTTTGGGTTAGGGGCGGGATAACTGAGTTAGGGTTAGGGAGTGGGTCAGGTAAGTGTGCGGTAGTGATTGTGTTTGGGTTAGGGGCGGGATAAGTGAGTTAGGGTTAGGGAGCGGGTCAGGTAAGTGTGCGGTAGTGATGGACCTTAGGGTTAGGGTTTGGGTTAGGGTTGTAGGTAGTTGTGTATGTGAGGTTTAGTGTGGGTTTGTAGGGATTTTGGTGTGCTTGTGTTGTGTATGTGGTTTTTGGACAGGGAATGTGTTTTGTTTGTTGATTGTTGTGATTGTGGTGTGTGCAGTGTATGAGGTTTCGTGTTTGTGTACCATCGGTTATTTCGTTGTCGGGCATGTGGGGTTTCGTGTTTTTGTACTGTCGGTTATGTGGTTTCGGTGATTGCGTTGTCGGTGTTTTGGGGTTTCGTTTATGTCAGGTAGAACCATATATATATATATATATATATATATATATATATATATATATATATATATATATATATATATATATATATATTTATATATATGGGTCTATATCAGTTCACCGAAACGGCTGAAGTTCGAACACCATATGTTCGAACTTCTAACCACGAAAAAAAATCACTGTTCCAAGAAACACACACACAACATAAGCACACCAAAAAAACAGCAATCCACACATAAACACTTAAAATCCTACATTTAACCCTACACTAAACTGTACATACAGTACTATCTATCCACTTACCTTAACCCAAACCCTAACCCTAAGGTCCGTCACTATTGCAAACTCACCTGACCTGCCCTCTAACCCTAACTCACCTATCCCACCCTAACCCTAAAGTCTGTCACTATCGCACACCCACCTCACCCACACCCTAACCCTA